>NC_026657.2:11545833-11855000 GCF_000004075.3 Cucumis sativus
TATATACTCCATTTTCCTTGAGGACCCTATAGTTTGTCATCAACTGCTTCAATATGTGGTGAACAGATCAAGAAAGAAAATTTATACGTAAAAATAAAGAACCGATAGAAAATCATATAGTCCATCGTTGCGTTTTACCTCCAAACTTCTTCAAGCATCCTAGTTGCATTTTCACGTGAATTATTTCCACACTAAAATTAAAAGTTGCCCACACATAAGCAATCAATGAAGAAAGGATAAACCTATCAAAAGACTCAATACTCACCAATAGAGAGTCTAGGGTACCTGAAACCATCACATAGAAATAGAAACAATCAAAATGTTGTGGAGAGAAAATTGGAAATCAACAACTCATAACCACACAAATACACACTATAAATCTAGATAAACAGTGCACGTAGAGAATTAGAAATCGTGTACATGACAAATTCGAATACTACACCTTTGTCAAGAACGGCATGGAAAGAACATGTTTCAAATGTACTCATATCACGAACATCCATTTTCACATCTGTTTGATTATAAAGGAACATCAATGAATACTTGAATCTGAACCAAATTTAAAAATTCACATCATCTACAGTCTAATTCGATAAACAATAATATATATAATACAATTCAACTTCAAACAAAAATGAATTCAAATTCTTCATTGCAAGAAAATACAAGGGGAAAGAACTCAATAACGTGGATCACAAAATCAAGTTTGATAGCTTCTTGAATTTATGAAATCAAACTTACGTAAAACCACTTTCCAAACTAAATACACAAACTAGGTCTTGTAATTCCAACTCCGAAGAACAATAAAACGGCAATTAAACAAAAAGAAAGCGAAAAACGTACATTTCAACTGCGGAAGATTACAATACTTTTTCTGCATTGCTTCAATCACAACAGATGATATATCAACATTGACTACATCCTCATAGCCATCATCGACCATGCCTTCGCTAAATGCTGTAACAACAAAAAAGGAAAACCACAAGTAATGCCAATTAAACGCTTCTTGCACACAAAACAGAGTCGAAATCTATTAAGATAACATCGAGTTACCGGATCTGGTAAAGAAGAACGAATCGAAAAGGGCAAAAATGGAGAAGAAGAAGACGAAGAAGAAACCTGAGTTGCCGCAACCGACGGCGAGGGTGCGATGATGGCGAGAGACATAGAGATTGACCAATGGCGCCAAGGAATGATACTTCTGGTACCAATCGAAGGGGCCAGATTCATTGGAATAGCGATTGTCCCAATACGAGGGCTCGCCGTAGGCCTGCGTACAAGTCTCCGTCGCCATGATTGATGATGATTCTGCTTCTGCTGCTGCTTCTTCTTCTTCTTCTTCTCAAACTGATCTGTCGTCTTCTCTTCTTCTTTGAAATTTTGATTGTGTTTTATATGCTCGGAATCTGAAAGGTACTGGATATGGAAATCGACGGTGCTTTACAATGGTGGTTTGATTTTGTTGTGTTGCTTAGCTTCGAACAAAAGGCCAAGAAGGGCGTTTTTGTCATTTACCTAATATAACGACCTTGCTTTATTACACATTATAAATAGGATCTTTCAATTTGGATTAAACAATGATTAATTAATTAGATTAGATTAGATTAACCATAATATTTAATATTTTTTATGATTTTATCATTTACCACAATGCTCTTAATTTTAAATCTATGATAGATAGTACTCAATTTTATGTATTATCTTATTTTTTATATACGATCAAAATAAAACGATTTAATTTTTTATATAGTAAAGGGTAGATTTTTATTATTAGATAAATTTTTAGAAATAGTAAATTTTACAAAATATTTACAGCTTTATAATAAATTTTATCACCGATAGTCATTGAAATGTTAGAGTGATAGAATACTATCATTGATGGAATTCAAAATTTTGCTATAGTCGGTAAATATTTTAATTTATTATACTATTTTTAAAAATGTCTCTTTTATTACCGTATTTACTTATTATTTTATAATACTATAGTCGTTATAATACATGTGTTTTTAATTTAAAAAGCATGTTTATATACATGATTACACAAAACACAACAAGAAGCTTACATTGGTGTCGTGCATGTTCCATTAAGATTGGCAACAGAAACTCTTTAGAGTCGTTCAAATTTTTTATGTCAAACTTAAGGACCAGGTGCATACATGTTTTTCAAAACTCTAGATCATAGAGTGTTTTTTTTCTAATGTAACACTATAATGATATTCTCTTGTCAATATTTATACAATGTGTTGTAGAAGTAGAAATTAAAATAACTAAATAAAGTACCCTTAACAGTTAGAGGTTGTTTGACTCACTGAATGAAGTTAATGTATGTATGAGTGAGGAAGTTTGTTGTAATCAATAAATGTAAAAAGTAAACTATAAAATTATTGTGTTTGTAACGCAAGGGAATAAAAGTTTTTTGATAAGGAGAAGTAGATAAACATAATAAGATAAAGTCACTCGATAAATGTGCAACTATAAATATAATTTTTTATTATCAACTGAAAAAGTTTGGTAGATAAACGATCGTTGAGAATGTTAGAGACACTTTCATCCAAAGCTCTATATTCAAATCTCAAACTTCAAGTTACAAGATTGAAAGTTTAATAATTTAAAACCTTTATTGCACTTACTATCAAGTTCTAAAATTTAAGTACCATAGTTACTGTAGGAAAAAAACAACATATTTGAAAAAAAAAAAAGGAAAATCACACGGATAGTTATTATTTGGGAAAAATGATAGAGATAAAAGAAAGAAAAATGAAATTAGATAGAGAGAAAAATGGAAAAAGAAAAAGGAAATAAGAAAATAAACGAGAAAAATAAAAATAATTGAGAAATTAAATTGAAGTGAAAATTTTATATTTATTTTAGAACGAGAAACATAAATGTTTCCATGTGGTCAATCAAGGACTTTCTTATCTCGAGACAAAGCCCGTGCCCGATCGACCAGTTGAGCAAGATTGCGAGTTGTGGACTCGAACGCGAGTGCGATCACTGGGCACAGCCACGCCAAGGATTAAAGCCCACTCGAGCAGTGGCATTTTTACAATTTTGGCCTACAAATTTCGATGGCATATTCGTAAATTTTTATTAGAGTTTTGATTTCAATTTTCTTTTCTTTCTTTGGGGGCGTTATAGGAAAAAAAAATCCTTTTCCGTAGAATCAGATCTTGAACTTTAATCAATTTTGGCCTACAAATTTCGATGGCATATTCGTAAATCAGATCTCTGTTTAGCTTCTCGATTCGCATTCTTAATCAGTTGATTCTTAATTTGGTAGGTATGTAACTTGTTTCTTATGAGTTGCTTCAGATTGTTATTCTTTGGTTCTATAGAATTTCGTAGGAGTACATTAATTGACATGCCATATGAGGAATTGATTTCATTTTTTGTCATTTTGATGGCAATGATCAGACAACCGAGTTGTTCTGAGGATTTTTTTACGAAGTTGAAATCCTGTTCAATTAGGCCATTTTTAATTGCTTCAATATAATATGTTTTTTCTTTTTATTTTGTTTTATATTTGATTGAAGGTGCATTGTGATAGGAATTTGGTCGGAATATGGATGGAGAAATTCCCAACATAAAGAGATGGGTAGTGTTGTATCCCATTTATATTAATTCAAAGAAAACAATTGCTGAAGGAAGACGTATAGGTGTTAGCAAAGCTTGTGAGAATCCTACGTGTGCTGAGATTGGAGATTGCTGCAGTCATCTCAAACTTCCCTTTGCCATTGAGGTTTTTCTAGCAATCATCTTTTATTGATAAAGATCTTACTTTCTCATTAGTTTTTGTTCTTCCTGCTCCTTGAAGGTAGCTGCTGCAACCTGCTTTGAGTTTATGTGAACCTGTGAATAATTGATAGAATGATTTAATTGGGTTGTTTTCTTATAACATTAAGAAAATCAATATTCAAACTAAATCCAAAAATCATTTAGGCCATGTTTGGTTCCTTCCGGGACATGATAATTTAAACTATGTTTGGTAGCCGTTTTGTTTGTAGTTTTGTTTTTCTAAATGTAGGCTTGTTTTCTTCGAATTTTCTTATCATGATTTTCACATTTATTAAAGAAACATTTGAATTCTTAGTCAAATCTAAAAACAAAAAATAAGCTTGAGAAAATGACTTTTTTTAGTGTTTGAAACTCAGCTTGATTTTTGAAAACATTGATAGAAGTAGACAGCATAATATGCAAATTCAGTGCTGAAAGTAGAATTGATAAGCTTAATTTTTACAATGTAAAAACCAAATGATTATCTGATGGGGCATTATGAATTCACAACCAATAGCTAGAAAGTTAACAGTTTGATTTGTCTTGCACTTTTCTCTTGTAGCTCTGAAAATCCACATCTTTTCTCCTTTCAATAGAAAAACAAAGCAAAGTTTATTGGTTTATATTTACAGCATTCCTGCAGATTGATAAAGCATATCCTCGTGATTTCATGCAAAGAGGGAGAGTGCGGGTTCAGCTGAAGAAGGAGGATGGAGCTCTCTCCAATCCAGCTATTACTTCCAGTAAGGCTTTTGCTTGTCTCTTGAAAAAGATTTATTTCGGATCTTTCTCATTCCAAAGGAGAAATTTAATTGAAAATCCTTTTTGGATTTCAAACCATAGAATTTAAAATTATTTCTTGAACTTTTTTGGTTTTAAACCGAGAGTAAAATTTCAAGCAGTTGTCATGTGAGAATGTTCAGTGTGTGCAAGCTAACCTAGACACTCAGTTCTCTAGAAAAGATAGTGTATTGCTCCAGAGTATTTTGGTCAATGCATCAAGGTTGTTGAATCTTGCCTTACATAACTGTATGGTTTTTACCTGAAGTGGATTTATAAAGATGAAATTAGTCCATAAAGAAACATTGGGGGCTAGCCAAAAAGGAGAGGCACCCTGAGGGTGAATTCTTCTACCCATGAATAGACAGTAGCGAAAAAGTTGTCTATTCTTCATCAACAAATTCCTAACAAACTATTATATCAAACACATCATACTTGTTAACTAAAGAAAATTATTACTTCTAAATAATTTCTTTCAACAATCATCCCATTTACTAAAAAGGGGATTCTTCCTCCAGTTTGATTGAAACACCCTGAGAATTCTGTTTGAAGTTAATTTCAATCCAAAGTGGTAACAACGCAGGTCTAATTGGAATGAAACAAAATCCCAGTTTCCACCCTTTTTTTTTCTGCCTTGGGCCTTAGATTTTGTGGAACTACCTTTCACAGATCATATCAATTAGTTATAGTGACTATTTGTGGGTGTGGGGATTCTGCTAGTCCTTACTATTGTATCAGTTAAAGTAGTTTGGATAACTGTATTTATCTAATAACAGATGCTACAATTTGTCCAACTTTTTTCTAAAAGAAAGCGCTTTTCTTTTCGTTAAAACCATGGTCCTTCAACTCTAAAAATTGTTTTATAGGTTCTTAAGATATCAAAATGTTATTAAACACTGAATTGAAAATATATAGACTTATTAAACACAAAATTGAAACTTCAAGGATGTGCTTATAATTTAACCTAAGTGTTTCAAAGTTCCCTCCAAGTTCTTATTATCAATAAAGTACCATAATTATTACGATTTTACATATGAGACATCTGGGTCTATTGCAGGAAAACAACTTATGCTTCGTATAGCCGAACTTGTTCCTAGACATCCTGGGAGGACTAAGAAGCAGGAGCCAGCATCCTCATCAACAGCAGGACCTTCAAAAGGCAAGGGTGGAAGAAAGAAGAAATAGTTGCATTGCCATTATGAAATTGTTAGAACCAGATTGTTATCAACGAGGCAGGCGGTTTCGTTTTCAGTTCTTAGTTCTTAATTCTTAAAAGTTGGTGTTCTACCCCGGCTCTCATCCGAAACGAAAACTAACACAATGGTCCGAAAGTTTTTGTGAAACGTCATCGATACTTTTTCTTTAATGGTCGATAAAAAAAGTCAGGAATACAATTTTTAAGTGTTAACAAATATCACATTTGGTGTAGCCTGGGATTGTTTTGAACATTTTTGTAAATTAGTGGATCAAGAAGTGCTTTTACTAAGATAAAATTTCATGTTGGACAAAAGGAAAGTGGATGGGAATTTAGTTGAATGGTCCACTTTTTTTTCTTCAAATCCTAAGATTGGATGTGAAATAACCTTTCTATGAATATGATTCACAGGTCTGGAGATTGATAAGTTTGGAAGTCTCTCAATAATTTTCTGCCATAGCAAAATTTTGAGATTTTTTTGCTCATGATTCTATTAACAAGAATGGTTGAAACTCATTCCAAGCTTCAGAACTTTGGGAATCTTAGGTTTTAAGGAGGTCGAGTTTGTCAACATATTTGTACAATATTAGTTCGTGTTAATCTTGGCAGATAGAGATGTTTATATAACCTGTGTGATCTAAGGGAAATCTCGATTATAAGGGGAGTAGGGCAAGAGCTCTCTCAATTTTCAATGTCACCTCAATTATTGTTATTATTATGTAATGTGAACGAAAAGTTTGGCAAATTGTTATAAATGATAAGACTACTACAAATATTTACAAAAAATAAAACTTTGTAGAAAGAAATAGAGTTTGATGAATTTCACGGGATTTTGTAATTTCAATATTTTGCTATTTTTGAAAATGCTCCGTCGACTCTTTTTTTTAAATTTTAATTTCATTAACTTGTACCTTTGGCCGTAGATAATTGTTGGAGTTTTTACCCTTCAATGTTGGAGAATCATACGTTTGATGGAAAATGCGGGGAAGAGAGAGAAGTATGTTCTTGTCCCGTCCTTGACCTCGCTACGAATATGTTTTATTACTTTTAAAATATGTATGAATGTATGTGTCTACCTATATATAACAATAGCTTTAAAATGATTGTTTTGTTAATTTATTTGACTTTTAAATTTCATTTTATAATTAATTTAACTTAGTCATTTTATTAAATTTACGATAGAGAAAGTGAAAAATTAGCAACAGTAACATACTTTTGGTTTTCGTTTTCAAAAGTAACATATTTTTTTAAATTCGTAAAATTATTTTTCACGGTCAATCTCGAGTGAGGTCGACCACCAAGATTTTCCTAAAATATTAAAATTTTCCAACTTAAAAATTGTTTTGAGTTTTTTGGTGCATCTCATTAGACAATTATAATGTGATCCTACCATTTTTCAAATCTTTCTCAATTTTTTTTTTCTTTTTAAAATAAAATAATTCAATCCTATTCAAAATTTCACCAAAGCTTAACTGTTTTTTTGCTACTTTTGCTCGAGATTGACCAATAAAAAATAGTTTTACTAGTTTTAAAAAATGTGTGACTTTTGAAAACGAAAACCAAAAGCATGTTAGTTATTTCCTCTAAAGAAGTGCTAAAATGTTTTTATTATTAGTTCAAATGCCAAATTTTAATTGTTTTAATTAAAAAAAGGAGAAAAAAAATTCCGCCCACCCCCAATTCTTGAACTCTCCAACCCGACTCTCCAAAAAAATGCCCCCACCCTTGCTTCGTTGCCAACGGGCGTAGTAATTCTTTAAATCCTATAAATACTTTTTGTAGTCTATTAATAAAAGATGTTGATAGTTATTTATTAGTAATAAACTATTATAACCCATCGTTATCGAATGAATCATAACATTTATAGTATATGTAAATATTTTGACTCAATTTTGTTATATTTGAAATAAAATCATGATTAGAAGTATTAAAACAAGTAATTTTAACCACCTACATGGCATATATAGTATTTTGACTCAGTTTTTAGGTTGGTTGAAAACTAAAATAATTACACTTAAACGTTCTTTTGGTAGGTTGTAAGTTACAGACTTACACTTAAGTATTGTTGAATGTGTATGGAGCATTCACGATTAATGAAAAAAGTAAGAAGGTCATTGTCAAAATAGTCGGCGTTGCATTTTGTATAGTAAATAGTTGGTTGGCAATGTAATATAATATCACTTTTATTGATAAACTGCAACTCTTTGTAGATCCAACTTCATTGTATCCCCACGTAATTGAAACATGTTACTGGCATGAGTCTTCCATATCAAGACTATCTTTATAATTTCAAGTATTAAACTTTTCTCTTATGAGAAAATCAATAATAATATAATTCAGGTTTGTTATATAAAATTTGTATAGAATGTGAGAAGTCAACAATAGGATCGAAGAAAGACGAACAAGTATAATCATAATGTGTCCATAAGAGGTTATATGAATTTAGTTGAGGAGATAGTAATTAAGAATACTATAGTATTTTACATATATTATTAAATTTAACTATTGCGTGCTTAAGAATATGCAGGAAAAAGTTTCTTTCAACGAACTAGGTTTGGACGAGCTAATATGTGGAAGAAGAAAAACTCGAACAAAAAAAAATGAAGAATACATCAACAAAGATGTCCAAAAATTAGCCAATCAATAGTAAGATTCTTAATATTACATTTGCATCAATTCACGTATCACATATATATATATATATATTCTTTTTTTCTATATTTATTATTAATCATATTTAACTTCTTTTATAATGTGATTGTGAATAATAATACAAATTCACACCCCAACAAACTTGAGTCAAGCGCAAACATGAATCACCTAATGATACGTTGACTAAAGTTTAGGTACTCTAGAATATGATGGACGAATACATAGTGTGTGGTTTCATTACACCTTGAAAGAAAGATTTTTGATGGGTCGTTTTAAATATGCGAAGGATAGAATAAAGTTGAATAAACTAATGTAATTGCACCAAAATTATCTGACCAACATACAATAGATATTCAATTGAAAATATAACGTAAGTAGATAAGAAATCTCACCAAAATACCTCTTTAAAAAAAATTAAAGAGATACCCAAATTAAATAAAAGTTAAAAAGACTTGGAGATTGTATGTCGAACAATTGCATAATTGTTGGGTGATTTCTACGGATGACCTTCATTTAGAGGTCCAAGTGAAAAATTGCCGTATTAAAAAAAAAGAATGAAAAGTTGTCTCGTGTTTGTGTTAGCACATTACGAATTTACCTATTCACGCCTTAAAACCACTCGCTCATTTGCAACTAAGAACACCACTTGAGGCACGTTTTTTTTATGCTTGATGCTCAAAATATGTACTTAATGTTTTGTGCCCTTTGTTATATACTAGATATTGGAAACCTGATATTCATGTGAAATTTTATATGGAGTTAGTTTTGAAAAATTAGAAATTAGAAAAAACTAGCTCATAACATTTATTTTTTACATATTGCAAATATAAACGACTATCAAATGGTTATAGAGAAATTCACATTTTAAATTTGCCATTTTTGTAATTTGAAAAATATAGTAACATAATTCTATTATCATAGTTTTATTTTTGCTATTTTTTCGACTACCATGAGTTTTAATTAGCTACTTATTTAGTTATACATAATTAGCTACTCTACAAAATTTACTTATATGGAATTTGATTTGAGGTCCATCTTTATTCTCCAAATTAATTCCATTTTTTAAGAAGAAAAAAAAAACTTAGTTCCTTGAAACTCAAAATCACATGTTGATAATATTGAAAAGGTTCATTCTGGTAAAAGAAAAATAGTAATGAAATAAAAACATAAATTGAATAAAATAATAATAAAAAAAAAGTATTGTGTTCTCTCTTCTCTGTTCTGTATCTTCGAAATCCAGAAGCCATTAATGCACTTTTTAGTTTTTACAGCATACGGATCCATCAGTTCTTCACCGACCAGACGCCATTAACGCTCCCTTCCTCACTCTTCTCCATTTTTGCACTGACCCATTTCTCCATTTCCCCCAATTTCCGCTTCTGCATCTTCTTCTCTCTCACCGCCAAGTAGGGTTTACTGCTACTGTTCTTCGTCTTTCTTCCTTCAGATTCCCGCCTACGTCTCGATCCCTCAGTTTTGGTAACTCCCTCTTTTTCCTCCTTTCATACTTCATCGTGTTCTGCTGTGTGGTGCGTCTTCTTGATGTCCCCCCTGTTGGAATTTAATTTCCGTCACTTGTTTTTTCTGCATTCTTTCACATCTACTCGAATTTGGGTTCTGTTTGTTTTTCCCGCTTAGATCACTTTTGCATCACATATGACTTATGGTATGATTCGTTCTTATTGTCGTGATTTTGACAAATCGTGTTGCTTCTTAACTCTCTGTGCCTTTTCTATCGTTAGAATTAGAATGTAATGTATCTGGGGTTTTGCTTGTTGGGAGAGAGAAATCGGGTTGTTCTTTTCTTTAATTATGGGCTTTGTTTTTAGGTGCTGTCCTGCATGGATATACAATACAGTAGGCATTTCACCTGTCGGTTTAACCAATAAACCCTATGGAATAGCCTAGAAGATGAAATCCGACTGCTGAGTTTTGATAGAAGATGCCTCTATCTTCAGATCATAGACAGAGGTGGTAAAGATAGTTTTTGAATCGGAACTCAACTGTTAGATCAGCCAGCGAAAGTTTTTATTCGCCAAAATGATCAACAGACCACTTGTGCTCACTTACCTGTATCTTTTCATCTACATTTTGCTGTCATCTGGAGTTATTTTGTATAACAAGGTATTACGACATCTTTTTTTTTTTTTTCTTTATTGATCATATTTAAAATTTATTCCAGTTTTTCTTATTTTCTTTCTGTTACTGGTACAAGTAGTAATCAATGATTTAACTATTTCATAATCTGAATGCAAGGTATTACCATACTTAGTGCTTGGTTGTTGCTTTCTGGTGCGATTTAAATCTCATTTGGTGCTTATTTCTTCTAATATTGCAGTGGGTGCTCTCCCCAAAATACTTCAATTTTCCTTTGCCTATTACACTTACAATGATTCATATGGGGTTTTCTGGTGCTGTTGCATTCTTCCTTGTTCGAGTTTTCAAGGTATGGCTTTACCTGAAATCATTTTACTGAAATCAAAGTACAGAGATGATTGTTAAACGGGGTGTTAGTAACTGCCACTCTTCCTTAGAGGTAGCATCTTTCTAGCACATTTGGTGAGAAAGTTCTACCTGATTTTCAGTCTGTGACCACTAGTAATTGTTACCAGCCGGCAGCAGTGCTTTAACATAAAGATATTGTTTGTCTTGGATAGCACACTTCATTTGTTTTCCCTCGTTCAGTTGATCTATTCTTTTCTAATTTTGGGTAGCTAGAGTAATTAATCTTGATTCCAAATCTGCAGGTTGTATCTCCAGTCAAAATGACTTTTGAAATGTAAGTTCTCTGAGAAATGAAAAGCTGCCGTATAATTGATTTTTGTAGATTATTTTTGTGTAATTTTATTTTCCTGTTTTTAATGCATGATATCCTTGTTGGACAGATATGCAACGTGTGTCATCCCAATTAGTGCATTTTTTGCGTCAAGTCTTTGGTAAGTAAAGTTGTAAAATTAGTTTCTTGTAATAGTACTTGAAAGTGTTCTCATTTTGGAGGGAGGGATATCATTTCTATGTTTTTTAAATGATGCTTATCTGATACATTGGTTTGATGGATTATAATGTTCTCTTGGTGATGGCTAATAATATTGTGATTTTTTTGTTTATTATTTCTAGCTCAAGCAAACATGTTTGCTTGTATCATGCTTCAGTGTTTTCTTGTGTCTTTCATTAGATAAGTTAGCCTATGATCTAAGGTTTTATGCAGATGTTTCTAACTCGCTGTAATATTTAAATATGCTAAAAACTGTAATGGTTTTTATACTATTTTGTAGCTGTTTGAGGATCAGTGCCTTATGCGTGATGTTCATAATGGCTTGAGTATTACTAACTACTAACTATTGATATTTCAGGTTTGGTAACACTGCCTACTTGCATATATCTGTGGCCTTCATTCAGATGCTTAAGGCTTTAAGTATGTGGTTTAACTTCATATTTTTTCTTACTTCTAGGATGAGTCTCCTTAGAAATGTAAAATAATTAGATGTAAATTTGACATTTCAGTGCCAGTAGCCACATTTTTAATGGCTGTTGTGTGTGGTACCGACAAGTTAAGGTGTGACGTTTTCTTCAACATGGTGCTGGTCAGTGTTGGGGTTGTCGTTTCCTCATATGGAGAGATACATTTTAATGTAGTAGGTACAGTTTACCAGGTCACAGGTATCTTTGCAGAAGCTCTCAGGCTGGTCTTGACGCAGGTCCTTCTGCAAAAGAAGGGCTTGACTCTAAATCCTATCACCAGCTTATATTACATTGCTCCATGCAGGTATAGTGTAGTTTGATGTCTCTTGACTGGAAGTAGTTGTGTCATTGGCAATGGATTCTTAAGATTTCGTTATGATCAAATAGTAACAATCTTTCATTGGAAAATGATTTAACATAAATGCCACAGAAGCTAGAGTGTAAGATTTAGCCGCTCAGATTTTGCTTTTGATGAATGCAGTTTTGTTTTCCTGTTTGTTCCTTGGTACCTGTTGGAGAAGCCAGAGATGCAAGTTACTCAAATTCAGTTCAACTTTTGGATCTTTTTTTCAAATGCATTGTGTGCCTTGGCGTTGAACTTCTCTATTTTCTTAGTAATTGGAAGAACTGGAGCAGTTACTATTCGAGTTGCTGGTGTTCTCAAGGACTGGATTCTAATAGCCCTCTCAACAGTCATATTTCCTGAATCTACTATAACAGGGCTGAATATCATTGGCTATGCAATCGGTAATCCTTGTCAAGTGGAGGGTCTTTTTTTCCTATTATGTTTTACTAGTTTAACGTGATTTTCAATTTACCAATCCTTCTCTCAATGCAGCATTGTGTGGGGTCCTCATGTATAATTACATAAAGGTCAAGGATGTTCGGGCATCTCAATTATCTTCTGACAGCCTTCCAGACAGAATCGTAAAGGTAAGAGTTCAGTTTAATAGAAAGTAGTTCGAGTTCCTTCTCCCCTTGATGCAATGTTTCATAAGTTTTATATGGTACTGAATGTTTCAATCTTTTTATGTGGGAGACAATTAGGTACAAAATAAGTTAGGAGAGATGGGAAAGTAAGACATCAACCAGTGTGAAAAAATTTGATAACACCCCCCTCACAGCTTCTCCATCTCTAAGTATTAGCAAAGATCATTTGATTTTTTTCCATTAGCGATTCGCAAAGTATAGCCACAACAACTAACTCCCACAAGATTCTAGTTTTTCATTTGAAGGGGTATCCACATAAGAGCTGCTCCATACATAGTCACGTATATTCCTATGTTTATAACTCTAGGGCACAAAGGTATAACCTATTAAATGGATCATGTTCAGGAAAGGGTGGTTTTTTATGGCGTGCTGGGGTGTGCTATTATTTAGGATATTTGGGGCGAGAGGAATGATAGAGTGTTTAGGGGTAGAAAGGGGGCATATGTGAGATATGGTTGTTGGCTAGATATCACGTGTCACTTTGGGCTTCGGTTTTGAAGATCTTTCGTAACTATTCTATAGGCAACATTTTACTTGGTCCCCCTTCCTTTAAAAGGGTGGTTTTGTGTGCTGGTTTTTTGTGCCCTTGTATTCTTTTATTCTTTCTCAGTGAAAGTGTTTGTTTTCATTAAAAAAAAAAAGATCATGTTTACGTAAGAATTAAGATGCTATTCTTCTTTTGGGTCCCAAGCACGACCAAATACGTTTAAAGATTATGTCAACGACTTGGTAGTTTAAGAATAGGAAATAACAGATTGCTTTGAGTGTCCCAGTTTGTACTACTTAGTCACACTACAAAGGAAATGGCAGTATAAGGATGGGTTCTTGGAATGAATATCAGGCGTATAATTTCCACCTACAATAAGCGTCCTTCAGAATGATTGAGTGTTGAGAGTTATGGTTGCTTGTATCTTTGATAAGTCTCTTGAGAAAGGTCTTTCTTTCATGTCAACTTCCTTGATCCTTACGTTGGTTGAGAGGCTGAAGATTGCTATCCAACACCAGTAGCTGAAGCAGAATGGTCAAATCTAGGGTTTTTGTAAAAAAATTAGGCGTTTGAATCACCTTTCTAAGTATCTATTTAGGTTCTAACAACTGAGGGGAATGTTCCATATTTCCATACCAATGTCGGTTATTTTTATAAGCTAGGAATAGGAGGAGAGAATTTTGCTAGAAGTTTAAAATCTGTCAGGACTTGGAGAACATTACAATTCTAGGTGCCGGATGAAGTATCAATGCATCATATAAGGCTGGCTGTTATTATTTTCTTGGCATCATAGTTGTCTACATGGATTTAATAATATCTTTTGGAGCTTTAGTTTTTGCTTTAGGCCAGATGTGAAGTATTTTTTAAGGATAAGGAAAAATTTATGAACTGAAATCTTACCTGCTGCTTGATTCAGTTCATGATTTATATGGGAGTGAGATGTATAAAATTGAAATTCCCAAGCATTGTTGGGGAAGTACAAAATTCCAAGTATTTGATGGATTGTGTATCTTTTTAGTTTTGGCTTTTGGGTGAACTTATTTACTTGACTACTCCTCTATGGGAATCCTTGATCATTGTGATTTTTTTGGTTAAATTAATAGAATTTTATTTTATAACCATGAACTTGAGGAACTAGATGCAAACATTGCCTTAATGTAATCTCATATTTCGAACTTGATAGTTGATTTGAGTTATTGTTGGTGGTAGTTTATGAATATTCCCTTGGCTATTTTTTAGAGCGTTATTTTTTTTCCTTTCCCTTTGATGATTTTGGTCAGGAGGTCTATGGATATAACCTGCAAAACAAACTATTAGACCGAAACGATATATGCCAACTTATTCTGAGACCACACAGTCATTGTTAGAATGGTGATGATATTGGTGTAGGTGTGGGAACAAACGCTGATGAGTGCAACTTTACTTGCTTTCTTTTTTCATCTGCCGTGTTACTATCAGCAGTTTGTTTGTTTGCCTTGACCAGTCCTCCAATATTTTCATAACTGGATTTTAATGCCTAGTACAGGACTGGAAGTTAGAGAAGAAGTCGTCGGATATATTCACACCAAATAGCAACGATGGCAATGGCGGAAACGGTTTATCCGATACGAATGTGGATGATGAGGCACCTTTACTTGCATCATCAAGGTTGTCGCACATCGGTCGGATGCAGGTTGGTAACCACAATCAGTAGTGATATATAAATATGAATATGAATCACTAGGAAGGAAGAAAAAGAAAAAAGAAGAGAATAGGAGAAATATTAAATGGAAGTTGTTTTGATATATAAGATGAGATGAGGTGTTTTTTTAAGGTTTAGAAACAGGCTATTATGAATTCATTTGATTTTGTGGCTTGTCTCTCCTACATGGAATATAGATCATTGGGACTAGTGGGCAATTGTTGTTCTTGGCATATAACAATGAGCTCTTGATTTGGATGTAATACTTTAGGACAATTCTTTTAACCAAGTCATGTAATTGTATTCTTTTGATGAGCCAGACCTTTCATTTGGGGCAGTAACTAAATTTTGCAGTCTTTGATCCATTAATACTATATAGTCCCCAAGAAAAAAGTTTCACAATATTACATGGTACCTTTCTCTCTTTTCCTCCTAATAGTGATGTTTTTAGAAAGTAGATGTATTGCTTTGGGTGGTTCAGAATTTGGTCAAGATTTAAGTTTTTGTTTTTTCTGCTTTTTTATTTTTCATTTCGACTTTTTTAAACGGTAAAGGTAGCGAAGGAAAACTCAAAGCAAGATCCATAGACTATTTACAAAATAGAGCAAAATATCGGTCCATTTATTATGAACTACGATTGATCCATTTATTATGAACTACGATTGATTACTATTTGCTCTATCATGATAGATATAGGAAGTCTATAATAGATATATTAAAATAATTTTGATAATCAAATTTAATTTCTAGATAGGGAAAGAAAATGAATGAAATGTCAGAATCATAAATTTCTAAATTTGATTGAAAAACATAGAACTTCCAAACTTTAAATACATATTAAATGAGATTATAGCTTTGATTTTTGAAGTTTTTTTTTTTTGAAAGAAAAACTACAATTTTTTTTATTTGATTAAATCTGTTACATATAAATTACAAACTAATTAGTATGAAATGTACTCATAGACTAATTATGATACAATGATAAAACGTAACTATAAACTTAGAATACTAATTTAAATTTTGGTTACATTTTATAAATACATAGAATTAGATTATACATTTCTTTAACAATTGAACAATCCAATGACAAAATTATTTAGTTGCAAAGGGTAAACGCCACCACCCATGTGATCAATGAAATTTGACAATTTTAGTTTTTTCTTCTTCTTGTAATAATTACTTTATACGTTACTAAGTGATGTTCATAAAACAAACAAAGGAACAACGAAAAAGGAAGAACGTGAAATTAGTGGAATTATTCCTCACCCCATCCCTTCACACTCCAAAACCATTGGTTCTCCGCCGCTCCCACCTAGCCTCTTACTGACTCACACGTGCCATCTCTCTTTCTACAAACATTTTTGCCTTTCAGAATATCCTACCTTCCTATTTAATATATATGTATATTTACTTATAAATCAAACTTTTATATTTTAGTTTCTATAGTTCAACAATTTATCATTTATAATATTTTTAAAAAAATTTATACTAAATATTATATGCAACAATAATAATAAAAAAAAGTGTATATGCACTAAATAGAAGCATTTTTGTTATTCCATGAAGACTATTTTTTAAGTTTAGTTCTTAAAGTTATGGTTAATATTTCATTAGTTTGGTTTGTGTTTTCTTATTCTCATCACTATTTGTTGTTTTTGTTCATTAAGTTAAGTTTTATTTAGGTGAGTATATATGCTTTGTTTTTGACATTTATTTTAGTATCAATTCTTTTTTGTTTATTTATTTAACAATTTAAACCTCTGATAAAAGCAAGTAAAGAAAATTAATTAACTTTACTATGATGTTGAATCAAACCTACAGATTGAAATAGTACTCCGAGTTTAAGATTCAAATTGTAGATCATTAATTAATAATAATATCAAATTTAAATTTAAAGCTAAAAATTAAAAGCTTTGGAATGATTAATATATATACAAAAGAATTTAAAACAAGCAATAATTAAGGAAAAGTTATAGAGCATAAATATTCGATTCTTGTAACATACTGAAAGTATATACACACATGCAAAGAAAATAATCAAAATTATATCGAAATATTATTTTAGTTTATGTATTTTGAGGATCCACCGTCCAATTTTAGTTTTTGTAATTTTAAATAAATATTAAATTTAGTTCCAAAATTAGTTAAATTGTTCTTAAGAAACATTTTCTTGCCTCCCATAGTTTTTACTATAAATTTTGAAAATATATTTGTTGATTATTGTTAATTAATTAATTTGGATAAAATTGAATTTTGAAATACTAAATTTAAGATTTTTTGAAAATAGAAAGAGTAAAATTATACCACTAAAATTGGAAAAAGAATGGTTGAATAAATAACATTAATATGAAACCGTAAATTTAAGCTTTTGGATCGATCGATGATTGATCGACCATTAGAAAGTGATATGAAACCGTAAATTTAAACTTTTGGATCGATCCTCCTCGATTTCGATCAACCATTAAAAAATGATATCATAACTTTTATTTGTTGGATCTTCGACAAAATTTAAGAGAAAGTAAAGGGATTTATTTTGTCCTTAAGGAAAAGAAAAACAACAATTTCTATTTTATGTCCGAGAAGATGAAGAAGTAGTCCGAAAGAGAAGCACCAATCACAGCCCCATATCCAATTCATCTTTCCACCTGTTTCAGTTTTCACATCCCATTACTACGATCTGCTTCAAAATTACAACCCTAAACAATTCTCTCTTTGGAGAAGAAGAAGAACAACAAATTCAAATGTCTCGTTAATACCTCTATACAAGGCAGTTTTTCCAAAACAAGCAAAAAAACACCGGACTAACTTTTCGTCTTCTTCCTTCATCTCTGGCTTTGTTTTTGCAGTTTTTGGCTTGCATGCCGTTTCTTTCATCCATTTCCTTCGTGGGTTTTTCCTTTTGGGCTCCCTCTTTGAGCCATGGCGGCTAAAAAGCTCTGTGAAACCTTCTCCAAGACCCTGATCGACGAGGTTCAGAAATGGGGTTGTATGAAACAGACTGGGGTTAGTTTGAGATACATGATGGAGTTTGGTTCCAAGCCCACTCCTAAAAATTTGCTCATTTCTGCTCAGTTTCTTCATAAGGAGCTTCCAATTCGGATTGCTAGAAGAGCAATTGAACTTGAGAATCTGCCTTATGGCCTCTCTATGAAACCTGCTGTTTTGAAGGTCCCTTTTCTGTACTTTTCTGCTTTGCAGTTTGTTGAATTGGTTGCTGTCGGTTGTGCCTGAAAAATTAATGAGGATTTTCTGACTTAGAAATTAGGAATTTGGTAATTGATGTAATGATTTTGTTTCTGTTTCACTTGCTTTTTTATCATTATTTCTTGTGAATTTTCTTCAAAAGACTCTATTTGTGTTTGTTTGTTTGAACTTTCCAATTTAGGATGTACATATTTTTTAGCGTTCATGTTTAATTTAATCGTACAGTGAGTCAGTGAGAGGAATTGGCTCAATTTTGTACAATTATTTTATCCCCCATTCTTTGTTGTTGTTGAAGATTCCTTTTCGCCTTTTTATTCAAACATCCTAAGTGCTTTTGCCGGTTAACTGTTTCCTGCTACTGCTTATTTTTTTAATTGTTTTTTAAGAGTTCGAACCTTTTTTGTATTTCATATAAAGTCTACATTTGGGGCATGTTTTTTTCTAGAAAAGTACTTGCATGATTATTGAAATGTTTAAATGTTTAGAGGTTGTTTGGGAACTGTCATCAAAACATTTTTTTCCATTTAAGAATAAAATTTCTGGGGAACTGTTTATGGTAATTGTTTTAAAAGTTGTTTTGAGTTTTTTCTGTTTCAGAAAAATGAACTTATTGTTCATCTCAAGAGTCAGTATCATGTTTTTGTGAATAATGATTTCAACGTATGCAAGAATGTGATCACCTAGTCAGCATCTAGTATCCTACGAATCTTTTTACACCCAGTAAGGTCAAGCGGGTTGTTTTGTGAGATTAGTCAAGGTGCTGATAAATTAGCTTGGACACTCATAGATCTAAAAAATAACGTACACAATACGATGAACTTGTACAAGTTCTTTAACCACACAATCTTTGAAAAAAAAAAACTATTTTTGAACCGGTTTTCCAATCAGCAGTCCATTTGTTTCTTATTAGAGTTTCATGGTGTATGAAAAGGCAGAGTTCTGTATATTATATTTTTTAGCACAACCTTTTACTGGTTTTACTTCTCCATAAATGTTTTGTTAGGTTCGTGACTGGTATGTGGATTCTTTTCGTGACCTTCGGTCCTTTCCCGAGATAAAGAGTTCGGATGACGAAAAAGAGTTTACACAAATGATAAAGGCAATTAAGGTGAGACACAACAACGTGGTTCCAACGATGGCTTTAGGTGTTAAACAGCTGAAGAAAGGCCTAGGTCTGAATAATGTTGGGTCTCTAGATCTCCATGAGATTCATCAGTTTTTGGATCGCTTCTACATGTCAAGAATTGGGATTCGCATGCTCATTGGTTGGTTAAATTTCAATTTCCCTCAAGTCCCATCTTTCCTGTCTTCCCCTTTCCTTTCTCTATTTGTTTATAAAGTTTCTTTGATGGATGGGGAAAAATCTAAATCATGACATTTTTTTGCAATTTCTAGATGCTTAACATGTGGTTTGTGGAATTTGATTGTTACTCAGGGCAGCATGTGGAATTACACAATCCCAATCCTCCTCCTGACTGTGTAGGATATATACACACAAAAATGTCCCCTGTGAACGTTGCGCAGAGCGCCAGTGAGGATGCTCGTGCAATCTGTTTACGTGAGTATGGTAGTGCTCCTGATATCAAAATCTATGGAGATCCGAGTTTCACATTTCCGTAAGTTCTTCATTTTGACTTTGCTCACATGCTGTTTGCATTAAAGTTTCACTTCACTAGACTCTCAATCTCTCTGTTCTGAGTGTTTTTATCGATGTTTATGCCACTTTTCGCCCGTGTGACATGAATATTGATTTAAATCTTTCATCTGTTGTTTACTTTTTCAGTTACGTTCCAACACACTTGCATCTTATGGTCTTTGAGTTGGTTAAGAACTCATTACGTGCTGTGCAAGAGAGTTTCATGGATTCTGATAAAGTTCCACCTCCAGTTAGAATCATAGTTGCTGATGGAATTGAGGATGTCACTATTAAGGTATTGTTGTTATGCATCACCAAAGTTAATTCAATGGAGTTTCAATATAACTGTTTATATGACTGACTTGTAGGTATCGGATGAGGGTGGTGGCATACCCCGAAGCGGCCTTCCCAGAATTTTCACTTACCTCTACACCACTGCAAAAGAACCTCTGGAGGAACATCCAGATCTGGGAACAACGGATTTGGTGACAATGGCTGGATATGGTTATGGTCTTCCAATAAGTCGTCTGTACGCTCGTTATTTTGGTGGAGATCTGCAAGTGATCTCCATGGAAGGATATGGTAAATAGATTCTTGCTGTTTTAGTTTTCGTCGTTGATTTCAGTATTTTCAAGCACATAGTACCATAATACTGTTTCGTCGACACGACTCACCTATTTCATTGCTTCCAAACATTTCTCGGAACAAATAAAACTTAAAATTCCTTCATCATTGAGCTGAAATTCTTAATCCTAGTGAGTTTTGAGACATTAATTTCTAACTGCCATCTCTCCACAGTCGTTTTCAGGATGGTTATAACCGTTGTTATTGAACTGTAAACAGGAACAGATGCATATCTTCACCTGTCTCGTCTGGGGGATTCACAAGAGCCTCTCCCATGAGGAAAAAGGAAAGAATCACATTCCTTTGAAGATTTGGTATTGAAATTCATCCAATTGTAATAACTTGGAATTTAGTAACCTTATTCCCTTTCCATTGTATATTCTGCCTTTTGCTTTATGCAAAAAGAGCATTTTCTCACTGTGATTTGCTATTCCTTTGGGCTACTTTCAGGTATTTCTTTAAAAGCTTTTTCGTTTTCCTTTCCCCTCTGATGATAAATAGCTTTTCCACTTCACCCCAAGAAGTGAAATGCTTTTATATCGAACACATGAGTTCGAACTTTCGACCTTTAACAAGTGAATACGTGCTCACTTTTGACAAGGTAGAAAGAAAGTTTTACATTACCAAATTTGTCATTTAACTATAGCTTAAGAAATAAGGTTGGAGTTGATGCATGTGTCGAAACACAAACCGAATTACCTAATCTTATGACCCTTAGATTCGATCTATTTTATGAGTTTTGTCTTAATTATAAAATTAGAAGTTGGTTTCCCCACTTCTTTTCAACTAACATGGCGGCTCACGTTGGTAGGCTACGCTATAAATCTCCCCTTCCATAGATTGTCTCATTTAATTAAAATATTTAATATCTCATTTGTTTCCTACTTTAAACACTTTTCAATTTTAATTTTAGTCCCTATTTTTTCAATAGAAATGTATTGTCTTCCCATTTTTATTATAAAAAAAATTTAAAAACATATGAATTAAAATATCTAGATCGTAGTTTAACTAATCTTATAGAGAGACTCGTGTTATCTTAACTTAATATTATTTCGTTAATAAAAGATTTACAAAGATATCATATTATCTTAAAGTAATCTTGTATATTAAGGATACTTATTATACATGTTGTAATTATAGTAAAGGTATGAATCTCAAATAATAATAATTAAATGAGAATAAGAAATTTGTTGCCACATCAGCATGTCATATCCATATCATCACATTAATTTTTCTATTTATTTTTAGTAAGACAAATTGGAACCTACACCAAATTCAACCTATTTTTCTTTTATTAATTTCGAAGAGACTTTTCCAATAAATTGAATGCATAGTCAGACGCATTAAATTTGTCACACTGATTAATTTGATGGACGTTTAATAATTTCACTCATAATAAATGGTTTTAGTTTTATTTCGATTTAATTCATGAATTTCGATTCGTTATAATTTTCTTAAATTTCAATATTTACATTTTTTAATCCAATTTCAATGTTAATGTATATTCATAAATTTAAAATAATTAATTAAAATTTAGGACATTTTTAAAAATAGCAAAATATGAAGCTATTTTCAAAATCTTTTACCTGTTTTTTTCTATCTTTGACAATGCCCACTTTAAAATTGTACCTCACAATTACTTTAAATTAATTAAAAATTATTGACGTTAATGTTTGAAAGTAAATATTTGATGAAAAATCGATCCATTTAAAATAAAACTCAAATCTTAAAGTAAGAAAAATTGAAACATAAATCATAACTCTTGAAACCTAAAATACTAAATAAAAATTAGATCCAAAACTCAAGAACCAAGCATTAAATTTGTTAGGTTTGAATAATTTGATAGGTATTCAATAATTCCTAGGACTTTCCATTTACACATTAAATTTGTCTTGGGCAATTTTTTTCTTTTTTTTTTTCTTTTTTGTTATTTTAGAATGACATTCAAGAGTTAAATTGTAATTCTCAAATGTCAACCACTTCAATTGAACAAGAACACAATTCGCAAAAATTAAAGTATTTTGACAACCTTTTTGAAAAACTAATAAAATTTATTTTAAATCTTGGCACATCAACAGCATAACATTTGTAGAATTAAACAATGCATGAATAACCATAGTTTAGCAAGCACATACAACAACCTTACTATAAGTGTTTTGAGATACTTGTACCCTCTTCTAATTCATATTCTAAAATATTGTCCGACTTTCCTCCAACAAACTATTTAGCTGATTACTAATATACTCTTAGTATCCCGATTAACATACCAATCACAGGATTCATTTTCTTAGGACTCTTGAGATGCACCCATCTTCATACATTTCTTAGGAATAATAAAACGGAAGAATGACATGAATGAAAGCAAAAAGAAGTGTACACAAAATAATAAAATTCTGTCAACTCTCATACCTGACCAATTTCACAAGCATTTTGCTTTTCTTTGGGGTCGACAGATTGAGCAATCCAGATAAACACTTCACCTTGAGTGTAAAGCATCAAGATATCCTCTGTCAACAGATGTAAAGACAAATTGTAAAATTCCTCCACCTACGCATGATAAATATAAGATCATAACATTGAATCTCATCAAGTTCTTTATTGACAAGAAATTCTAATGTTCACCTAGAACTTTCTTGAAGTGCAAATACGAAGATCAACTAACAAAACAAAAGCAGTTAAAATGAGCAGTCAAAAATGATAAAATGATAACAGTGGAATACCAAACAAGTTGGTTTCTTGTAAATTAAAGAACACATTTCGCCTCTACTAAATGGAAATGCATACAAGTGGGGATCCCTGTCAATGTCCAGAGATGCCTTTTTATTGTTGTAACTTTGTTTCCCTCAAAGTGAAAACTAGAAGGTTGAACTCTTTGCTCCTTCCTTTGGTTGTTTCAAAGTAACACCTGTCTGTGATAGAAACAAATGATACCAAGCACAATGGTGTGGGTTTTTAATTTTTAATCACGCACTTAGGTTTATCTAACCAAGAATAACAAGAAGAATAAGAAAAATATTACCTCAGCTGGCAGGAATGAAAAAAGAAGAGTTATCAAGGTTCAGCCCAATAATGTAAAAGATTCAAAGTAATGCATTTAGTTAAGAACCTAAAAGTACTCTTCATATACACAGATAATTTATAGTGCGATAGAATCAATGTAAGCATGTCCAAACTCAATCACATCCTTCTAGTAAAAAGGTTAACAAAAAACGAAATAAGAATCATTATTCGTCAGTAAAGAAAGATGTGATCCTTCACCTACCTTCTGCCTTGGTACATTAGAATATAGATATACCAGTAACAGTCAGGACAATGGCCATTATAGAGGGTGAGAGGCATGGTGTAAAAAAAAGGAAACAATATTTTTATTGATGATATGAAAAGAGACTACAGAATAAGCAAAATAAAGCAAATAGAACCAAATATGGCCTATAATTGTAGTAGTAAAATAATTATAAGATCCAACAGATCGCAATGAAAGGTTAACCACATGTATGAGGAATCCAAACAGCAATATTTCACAAGCCATAATTTTCAGTCATTGATTAAATAGTTCGATACTATAACTCAGACTCTTATAGATCAACTATAACTCAGACTCTTATAGATCATACATGAATTCACTGGTGAGAGGCTTAATACTCTGAACTTTGTAGAAACTAAATTTTGCTTTTCAACTGCACCCTACTCCTTACCTAGTGCAACAACTAGTTTTTTCAAGATTGCTTCAGTCGTTTGATGGAAGTTCTCCTCAGCCTTTGAAATTGTTTGCCATTTCGCAACTGTTTGGGTTCTGCATCAACATATCTCTTCAGTACGTTTCTTCTGATTCTCGTCAGTACCCTGCTGAAGTTTGAATTTGTAGTAAAAACACCAACACCTGAAGCAAGAATTACTGCCCTGTTCAGCCAAGTTCTAGCAATGTCAACCTTCCTGTAATGCCAAAACAACTTGGCCACAGCAGCAATAAGGTGAGTATCATGATCACATTTGTTAAGTGCAACAATGGTCTTGGTTTTACATCATGGGCAAGGTACCATCTCTATTCAGGCTTCCCGCAATATGCCACTATTTGGACATACTTGCAGTGCCTTGGCCATCAAAAGATAAGCTTCTTCCTTATTGCCATAACCCTAAAAATGAATTAATCTTAAAAGTCACGTTTATGTACACAAATTCAATAAACTATGTACAAAAACAATATTTGTTTTCTCAAACAGAAAAAGAAAGAGATGGAAAAAAAAGAGCCCATTTCTATGTTTCCTATAAAATTAGTCCGAACCAACAGAAACACTGCCCCAAGCATAATTCATCGTTCTACCTGTTTAACCCTAAAAATTTCCTCGGAAGAAGAAAAGCAATTGCCTCGTCAATACTTGTATATTTGGCTTTTGCTTTATGCAAAAAGTACGATCATACGAATTGGGCTTAGTAGTAACAAAACAGTAAAAATAATTTTTAAAAAAAACTAAATGAAATCAAAGAGATGCCTAAAACCTTGCCACAAAATAATTCAAACTTAGCCATAAAAACAAGCTGACACCTGAATCCTGACATAAGATACCCTACCTAGTCAATATAATTATAATGTTCAGTGTTCAATTCAATTAGATTTGACAAACAAACCAGGTAATTGCATACAAATTCTTTAAAAGACAACATGCATTGAGAGGAGAAGCAATTGAGAAAAATTTGATTGGATCAATTTTGATTAAATGTTATTATTAGTTTTAATAAATACATAAATAGATGTGTTTCTTTTTTCCCAAAGGAAAGATTCCAAGGAAAGCATCGAAATATTAAACACCATATGAATGAATGCACACAAACACAACAATAGAATCTACCTTATGTCAATACACATGCACGACTCAACTTGTGAAGGCACTTATACAGTCACAATATGACGAAGTTCAGAACTAATAACTAACTTTAAACAATTCTATATGGAGAACAAAGAAAAAAATGTCAAGCCATAAAATAAGTAACCAAAAAAAAAAAAAAAAAAGTAACCAATTCCACTCATCACAGTCAGGTTAAGTTGTATACCTATTTTAGTCACTTAGCTCATTGTCGTAAAACTTCACATCGGCATCATTGTCTGTGGAAGCACCTCCATTGGCAGGATTGACATCCAATGTGTCTACATCAGTCAAACCAACCAGTTGAAGGCAACCCTTCCGACCCTCCGATGTCCCATCCTCATAGTCAATCAAATCATTCTCATATGCATCAAGTGGCTCCATTCCAGGACAAAGAATTTCCTGAGAAACACAAGAATGAATTTTCAACTCCAGAAGGCTGGTAAAGTGCATATCAAAAGGATGATTACATTGGAACTTCATACTACAGGCTAGGTATTACAGATCACATTACCATGGAACTGAGATAATCATTATAAAGCAACAACTTGCTGTGAAACTAGCTAATCTAACAAACAACAATCATCCCTCTCCATATCAATTTTTTTTTTCTAAAAGGAAACGAGTCTCATTATCATTAATATTGAGAAAGAGAGAGACAAAAACTCAACCGTGTATTAGCAAGGGTTTTCCTGATGAGGCGTTCTTTATAAGGTACAACAATGAAACTCACTCAACTATTCTAGAACATCTTTCCCAGCTTTTTCTTTCCATCTGTCAAACCATATTATCCAAAAACCTCATTTATCGATGTTTTCAAACTAATGATTCTAAAATTTAGCAGTATGGGTAATCTGCTAGTATAGGCTGTCGATATTTGGAGATATCCTGTAACTTTTTGAGTCTAACCTCACATAAAAACTATAAATTTAAAAAAATAATTAAAAAGGGAAAAAAAGACTTAACAACTTAAAACCCATGTGGTCCCTTCCAAAGTTGGCCTTAGAGTGTGCAAAGTCTCTCTCTGCAATTATGGGGTGTGGCTGTAAGCAGAACGGAATAAAAAGATCTCCGATTACCTAGTTCTTAAAAAACCAAACAATAATAATAGTAGTAATAACATGAATGAACTTAGTCTTCTTCTTTCATATGGGGGTAGTTTTATGTAATTAAAGTGGACTTCTCTTACTTTTTTGTTTTCTCTAGTATATCCCTACATTAAATGACAGTGGGTTTCTTACCCAAAACAGGGGGGGAAATTTGGTATTTGGAAGACAGAAGACATGCCTTCCACTAAATGAAGTTTGGGGAATGCAATTCGTTGGAACAAAAAAATAATTTATTGTTGGTTGCTTATAATGGAATCACTTTGCAGATAAAAGACAGTATACCCTCATACCTCATCTTCTTGCATGCCTTGTTTCCGGGGTTCCACAATCCAATCATCCAATAAGTGTTCCATAAGAATATGATCAAGAGAGATAGACTCATTAGATTGCTTTCTTAGTTGGCGTTCCCGAAGTTGCAGGTTGTAGTGGACATACAACAAATCAGCCATTTTTCTCTGAGACAAACTATTGTGCCTTTGACTATGTTCTTTAGCGAATGGGGTCCAGTTGTGTTCAAAACACAAAGACGAACATGTCTGACTTAGTATGCGAACAGCTATTTGTTGCAGCTCTAAGCAACTGATTCCATGCTGTTGCCACCATGCAGCTATTAAAGCAAAAATGGAATCGATGACTACGATTAAACAATATTGTAGAGAAAGAAGTTTGTGTATTACTTTTCCTATGGAATGCATATTAACCAATTAATACTGAAGGATAACGGGAAACATACCTGGATCAAGCTCTGTTCTTGTACTAATAGCCAGCTCAGTTCCAAAATCAGACTTTGCTGAATTATAGTCAGAAATCTGGGACATCGAATATCAAAGCAGTGAAAATTAAAGAAAAACAGGGACAATCAACAGGCTCACAAAATAGCCCGTTCCATACCTGCATAGATGCAGAGATCCTTCTGGAACTGTCGGACTCTAACCGAACTATGCATTCATTAAGTCCACGAACCACCTCCGAATGCTGCACGAAGAAAAGGAAATGTATCTGAGAAAAGATACCAATGGACCATCATGATTATGCATCAGCAACAAACAGTTATTTTCAATACCGCTACAAAATCAGGACGATATCTGTATGATGGATTTAAGAAAAAGGCAGCCATGTGTAAAGAGTGGCAAAATAAAGAATTCCAGTTGCTATCTATCACATTCCAGAATGGTCCATATTTCCTGGCATCATCACCATGAATGGATTGTATAGCAAACTTGGCTCTGTACATATCATTATATATCGATGAAATTGACAAGCTTTGAACAGAATCGACTTTTTGAAGAACTTGCAATACTGGTTCCACAGATTTACAAACATATTGCACCTTCTTCCAAAATGAAGGATTTAATACAATCATCTCTACTTCTTGTCCCTCGCCAGATTTAGAAAACCTGCTAGAAGTCCACTCATTGGAGACAAACATTCTCCGTAAATTACCTCTGTGTTCTAGCAAGCACTGCAAAGTAGCAAAGCTTGAGGCATTCCGAGTAACTGCAGGCCTCAGAAGTTCCAGCCCCTGGGTGAATTCATTCTTCATGAAATTTAACAACCAGCTCCGATTATAAATAAACTTGGTAATTTTTTGGCACTTTTCCATGCAGTCTTCCACGGATCTCAATTTCAAAAAATCTTCAAGCATGTGATCAACACAATAGGTCGCACATGGAGTCCAGAATAAATTTCTTCTCTTCTCCTCAAGCATTTTCCCAGCAGCTTTATAAATGGGAGTATTCTCGGTGATTACCTAAGGGGCAGCAAAACAAAAAAAAAAACAAAAACAATTAGCTTCAAGGACATGAGCAATTTAGATTAGAAACTACTGGATGATTGCAGCAAAGAAACTACCTGCACCACATTTTCTTCTCCAATTTCATCAACCACTCCATCAAGAACGCTAAACAAGTTTGAAGGGTCATCTACTATTTCCATGGCATCAACTGACGACACAAAGTAAACACCACGGGGACATGAAACCAAAAAGTTTATAAAAGCCCTACCATCTGAGTCTTTCCAATTGTCTACCAGAATAGAACAACCAGTAACTGCCCAGGAGGCCTTCAACTCAACCAGGTAAGACTTAATAGTTGCAACTTCCTCCTGTAATAATCGACCAGACATAAGTTGGCATGAAGGGCCAACCAAGCCCGATCCATATTGACCAACTGTCTCCAACATCTTATGAAAGTAAACAGAATTTGCAGATTGAAAAGGAATTCCTGCATAGCAAAAGAATTTGCAAATTGCAGACATCACTTCTTTCCGTGACCTCCTATTGCCTCCTCGTTTTACTAAAGCTTGTTTCTGCACCTGTTCAGTTTGTCTTTTGGTGGTTTTCAGAAAAACAGAATCTAACCTTGACCTTTTAACTGACGGTTCAGATCCACCACCAGGGGACATTCCCCTGAAAGTACTTTTCAAATCTTTGCTCAGTCTTTTGTCACCATCAATAAACCTTTCCTTGCTAATATGATGCAGTGATTCCTCTTTCTCTTCTTCTTCTTCTTCATTATCTGATTGCATAAAATAAGCCGATATCTCATTGGCATCAGTCTGTACATGTCTCCTTCCAGTACGATGCCATTTCATATTCTCTTTGATCTTAAGATACACTTCTTCGGGAGCATGTTTGCAGGGAGCCACTTCTCCAGGAATTCTGGCTAGATGTTGTTTAAACCTATTAATACCTCCGCTTACTATCTTTTCGCAGTAGTTGCACTTTACCTTCTTCTTCCTTTCATCTTGAGCAACACCATGTTCCCACCCAGGATCAACATATCTTAATGACCTCAGAGGAGTCATGTTAGTACCAACGTTCCTGTTTCCCATTAGTTGCCTTCCTCTATTTCTGTAAGTCACATGTGAACCATCTTCTTCATCATCGTTGGAATGGAAGTTCAAATATGACTGTTCATCATCTTCAGATTGCCTAGGTTTCTTATTGGAACGACAACCTTCCAGGTTTTCTCTCATTCTCAAATATACTTCCTCCGGAGCCTTGTCACAATAAGTAACTTCTCCTGAAACTCGAGCTAAATGTTGCTTCAATCTATATATGCCACCACTTACTATTTTCCCGCAGTAATTGCATTTAACCTTCTTCTTCTTTTCATCTTGAGCAACTCCATGCTCCCACCCTGGATCAACAAATCCAGAGGTGCGAATAGGGGCCATCATTGCTACAACACTAGGGCCGAACTGAGCCCAAGCCTATGGGCATCTGTTTAGAGTTCGGTCAGTGCATATTTGGAAGCACTTGTCACCACCAGTGAACTCCTGTTACAATTTGATTTCAATAGCTGGTTGATCAATAAAACGGCACCTAAAACATAAGAGTCAGAGAAATTTACGATAAGCAACGCCCATTAAGCTATTCAATCTTCATTCCTTTTCATCTTGACTAATAATACCTATTAAAGAAACATAGAAAGCCCACATATTGGCATTTGCTTATTTAAACAAAGAAATATGCAAATCAACATCATTGAGAGAAACAATCTCCATAAACAAAAGCTCGGAACTTTAGAGGTATTGTAAACACAGCTAAACCTGAGACAAACAGAATAAGAACAAAGAGACTACAGTTCACTATAATCAAGAAATAGAAGCTTGTCAGTGTTGGTATGAAGGAAGCACTGAACAAGTCAGAACCCCTAAAAAAAGTTCAGGCATTTTCAGCGAACAGGCGATACACAGAAAACAGAAACTCTAAACACCATAAATGGAATAACAATTGAAAACAATCAAATGCAATTAACTTATTCATTGTAACAATAAACAGAAACCGTACAGCCTTCATTGGCTTGAATGCTAATGAATTCCGAGCCCTTTCTGATCATTTTGATTGCAACGACATTCACAATCTTTGTTTAGCATCTAGAATTGAAAAGGGAATTTGATTTCAAGCCAAAAGGGTTGAGAAAGAGAGAGGAGTTTGACGAAGGGCTGGTCGGATCGCTGGTGGAATCGTGAGTCGCGAGTAGGAACGTCTGGGTGAAATGGGTTTCAACTCGGCTCCTTATTCTAGGGTTTCTCTTTGAGTTAATTATAGTTTTTTTTTTCAGAAATAAATATTCCATATTAAAATCTATTAACTAATGGCAAAAAAAAAAACATAATTGCAATTATACCCTTCATTTTTTATTTTAGAAATAAGTTTTTCAACGTGCTTCCTACATATATAATTGTAACGATAGCATAAATTTGAGTTTTATATAAAGTTTAATTTCTATAACTATTATATAAATTAACGATAAAACGAGTATAAGTTTGAAAGTAATTAAACTATCAACTGCGGGGTGTTTCTAACTTGTTTTTTTTTTTTAATTTGAGTTTTATATAAAATTCAATTTCTATAACTATTATATAAGTTAACGATAAAACGAGTATAAGTTTGAAAGTAATTAAACTATCAGCTGCTTTGAGGTGTTTCTAACTTGTTCTATTTTTTTTTTCTTTTGGTGTTGAACTTACACGAGTTTTGCATAGCATGTTTTGAAAAAAGATCGATTGTTGATTCCAATCTTGACAGATTCTATTTGTTTGGTATTAAACATTCAATTTCATCAATCTTGGTATTGAACTTACACGTGTTTTGCAATTTTAGTAACTCAACTTTCATTGGAAAAAGAAAATGTTGAAATATAAATTTGTTGAAAAAATTATATAAATTTACAAATCGTAAGAAAGCTAAAAACTATTGTTTAAAAAAGTTAGATTTAATCTTAGATCAAAATTTAGAATAACATATCAAATCTAAATATTAATTATAAACTAAATCACCAAAATTATAACCTTCTCTAATGCAAAATTTTGTAATTTAACCTAAAAAATCTAATTGTTAAGTATTATAATTTAATAAATGCATAATAGAAGCCATTGATTAATTATAGTATTCTTTTTTTAGTTGTCAAATGAAAAAAGGGTTTTCTTTTTTTTGGACCCAGAGAAATTATCAATGAGTCAACTCGGTTTTCTCAAAGCGAGACGAGTGGAGTCGACTCGGCCGAATCACCTGAACCAAAAACGAATCGAAATGGTAACTCAGAAAAATAGCAGCAGAATTCAAACCATATTGATTGAAAAGGTGGAGAAATTGAAAATGGCAGTTTTGTAGACAACGGAAAAGACGAGAAACGGTCAATTTCACTTAACAAAATACCAGCTCAATCGTCGCCGCCGTCATCGCCATCGCCATCGCCGTCACTTCTTGATATGACCACTGCTCCGCCAGAACTGGCATTTGAATATCAATGGGCGAATGGCGATTCTAGTAGCTCAAAGGTGGCAACAATGGCGTTCTCACCCATAAAAGCTTTGAGATTCTGACAAAAATAGTCGATAGAAGAGAGCAGAATGAAGAAGAAGCTGAGAATCAGATAAAACAGAAACACAAGTGATAAAATAAAGAATTGGAATCAATAGAGAAGCTGAACAAGCTGCTGCAATGCAACGTTCTCAATAGAACTTCAATTAGGCGAAAATCTTCCAAAACGGTTAAGCAAACAGTGATGAAATTTTGAAATGTACATAGAAATTCATTCAGACTTCCCTCAATTGATTGTTCATCACTACATTGATCCAGAAGGTTTCTGTGGATGGTTTGATAGTACCTCAACGCTTTGTATTCTACTGAATCTTCGAGGAACTCAATTGAATGAGACAGTTGAACAAGACTACCCTCTACAGTTAGTTTCCTTAATCAACTACCTTCGTTATGGAGTTCGATTCCCCCTCATAGATCGAAAATGGCGGTTACATCTTTCTCCTGTAGCTTGTATTCTTCTTCTTCAACCTTCCTCTCACTATCAACAGCATCTCCATTACTTTTAGAATATCCATTTTTATCCTTCTCCTGAAGAACAAGATACGCAAGCTGTTCCAATGCGAGAGTAGCCTGTTTCTTGGCAAACGCGGCGTTTTTTATCTTCATCTCCGCAACAGCCCTAGCGTCAAGAGCTGCTCTCCTCATGGATTGAGCGGACACACGAGCCGCAGCGACAATAGCTTTCCCTGATTTAGCATCAACATTTTTTCCGGCTAAAAAGGCGACAGTAGACTCCGATTGACAAAGGCTGCCGCCGGAGTCAAAACCATCGAAGAAGACAAAACGAGGATCGGAGCAGAGAGGGCATAGGAAGGTAGAGGAAAATCGAAAGGAAACGCAAGAGAGATGAGAGATTGAAGGGCATCTGAAGCACATAACTCGATGATGAGACGGCGGAGGAGTTGAATCCTCATAAACATCGAAGCAAAGAGGACAAAAACGGGAGAGATTGTGCTTGAGGACACAATTAGTGCAGAGACGACGGAAAGTGGCTTTGTGACGAACATTGTGGAGGATCCAACAGGCGGATTGAGAGATGCCGCACTGTTGGCAGTGAGAAATGGAGTTGGATTGAAGATGGTTGGAGTGTTGGCGATTCATCGGAGGAACAGTAGCATTCGCCGGAACAGAAACCCTAGAATGGGAGACGGAGAGAGAGAATCCAATGAAAGCCCGGTGGGGATCTGAGAAGAAGAAGAAAGAAAGAAAGAAAGAAGAAGGAAAGAAAGAAAGACGAAGAAGAAGAAGAAGAGAAGAAGATCAATTTAATCTTCGACGCATATTTAAAATATTTAAAAGACCAATATTCATTATTTTGCTTTGGTTGAATTTGAAGCTGAAGTATTTTATTTCAACAAATGAGGCTAAGACCCAGTGGAAAACTTCATGCCGCTTGGCTCTTTCTTCTTTCATACTTAGACTGCGCCACAGTTATACTTCTTTCTCTAAAAAGAAAATTGTATCTCAATTATCAAGTGGCACTTTTGATGTCATTATGTGGAATCTAATAATTTTATCAATTTCTTTTTTAAATTAATAATAATAATAATAAAAAGATAAAAATTTATGGATACAAAAAGAAAGAACCACTCATAAAATATAGAAGGAAAAAAAAACTTAAATGGACTAAGAAATTTTGATATCTATTTATATGTTTTTATAAATAATTTTTTATTATTATATTTGAAAATGCCTTTTTGCTGAGAAAGTATGAAAATTCTATTAATTTAGATTTTTGTTATATTTTTAAATATGTATATTAAAATGCATAATTATCAGAATATGGTAGCACACTCTACACTCACATCCTTAAAATTTAAAATTAATTGTGCAAATTATTTACAACCATTTCCATTTCAATCATCATTTTTGGAGAAAGATACATTTTAACAATCAAATCCGTAATTGCATTCTCAAAACAAATTCCAAATTGAAGATTAAAAATAAACTGAAAATTAAAACAAATCTGAACTCAATACGTTCAAAGAACATTGTGATAATGAAGCATATCACAATGATAAATTACTAGAATAAGAATCTATTTATATATATATATATAAACTCAAATGAGCAAATTTGATAAATTTTGCTATGTTTAAAAATAGTTTCAATTTTTTTGTATATATTTGAAATCGTGCGCACATTTGAAATCGTGTCTTTCTCACTTTGCTGAAATGTATCACTTTGGTTCAACTGCACACATTTTGAACCATTGATTCAAGTTGACTTTTGTCTCAACATGAGTCAAACATTGTTTATAGAACGGATGACAATTCCAAAATTCAAAATGCAAAGGAAATACATTACAAACAATATAAAGAAAAGAGAGGTTTGACACTTGGTTCGAATGGTAAGAAATTGCTAACTCAATTGGCAGCCATGAACAATATCTTCCTAAGTAAGTTCACATAAACATTAACTTCAATTCCCAAAAGAGGTTATAAGATCACTCAACCAAAAATTCTGAATAATCGTAGCTTTTTTTTCTTCTCTCTACTCTTTTTATTTCAAAATGGTCTTTTCCGGTACAGGTTTGAGATGGTGAGAAAATTTTTGAAAAGAAAAATATAACTGTAGAAGAATACCATCGGATTAGAAGATTCGATCACCTCGTAGAGATCCTCCGACTGCAGTTTTATAATGAAATTGACTACCCGTAAGGGTTGGGGTCAATAAGCATACCTGCAAACACCATCAATAAAAGGAAAAAGCAGAGCAAAGTGCACAACTTGCGCTGAAGGCCAACTCCTAATCAATCTCCAGTCATAAATGGATCTACTTCTCCAAGATCAGCAACAAGAGGTTCCAACTTGTCTGTGTCCTCACCATCAGTTGCGAAGTACGTAGGAAATGGAAGGATTGCCGACTTATTGAGTTTCTTGTACACGGCGTCTTTTATAAATACAAAGTTTCCTTCGGCACCGGGGATCTAAATAGAGGTGGAGTTGTGCACAACAAAAACATCAGACCATGATGTCCCAAGAGTAAGATATTTATGTACATGACAAAGACTCTAGAGGGGATCACATCAAGAGTTTAAATTCGGTTTTTAGAAGAAACTTACTGGTCCTTTCACCCACATCAAATTCCTTGCAGGGTCAATTTTGTATATCCACACATTTTTAACAGTTCTCTGCTTTCCACCCATACGCCCAGCCATCTTTCTGCCTTTGAAAACCTGTAAAATAACCAGGTGTTTTTCACCATCATAAATCACATGGAATACAGTGAAAACAGACTAGAACTTTCTTTAAACAGATCATAAATAGTTATTCCACACTTTTGGATTTTCTTTTCTCTGTATCTAGAAACAGGAACAAGCTTCTAAAATTCAACACAGGTTTCCATGGTTATATATGCAAAGAAAATCAAACAAAACTCAAGTATGTTCTATTGAATCACGGAACTGAAGAAGATAAGGTAGGTATGTGAAAGAGGATTCAAGAGTGCAAGTTTTTTCAAACTTCATTAACATTAAAGCTTCACCAGAAACAAGGCAACAACAAAAAGAATATTATTTTCAAGATTGTAACCCGTGAAAACTGCCACATGTTGCTCGACAGTAATTCATTCCACAAGCAGAGCTAAATCCGTAAACCATCCAAGGAAGAATTATGCAAATAGACTTTCACCATGCAAGTTAGTCATTTATTCTGTAACCATATGCTTCCAGCCAATTCTTATTTCTCTTCTATGAAATTGCCATTCATTTGGAACCCTTGCAAATTGACAGAAATCAAAAGACATAGCATGAATATTAGAAAAGCAGCAAAACTCCGAGAATCAGAGGCAACCTAGTAGGCTACCAGTATGTACAACTACAACTACTTGACTAACATGTGAGTTTCAGGAAGCTATTAAGACCCAAAACATCACTCAATCTTAAAAATGAATACCACCATGGAAACATAAACTCACCTTTCCAGGAGCATCCCTCTGACCCGTAGAACCTCCGCTCCTATGAGATAATGATGCTCCGTGGGATGCTGGCATTCCTTTGAAACCATGCCTTTTCATCACTCCCTGAGCACAATTAGAGAAAGGATTAGCAATGAGAGGCATCACTTTCATGGAAAAGATTTTATACCATTTACAAAAGGTAAGAAAGAAAACAATTTCGTTATAATAATTCTGGATCTCGTGAAGAATTTTCAGGACACAGATATACAGCTCGAAATTACCCAAACAAGCACACTAACATGAAAGAAGACAAAGCAATGATCACATAAATGATCAGCTACATACATCTTTCAACGGGGTTAGCTCCTCAATTTATATATATGTTATATATAATTGCGTTTTTTTATTATTTGTCTCCAGGAGGTACATGACCTCATTGAAAAATTGTCATGTTATCGTATGATAACACACACATACATCTCCCTGTAACTTTGATGGTTAATTTGTATCTTGCAGATCATGCAGCAAGTCAGGTAATTAAGAATGCAAGCCAATGAGCAAGTTCAAGCATGACTAAAACTAGGTTAAATCATGATAAAATATCAATATTTGGGTCATTGTGTGTCACTCTCATGTAAATATTTGCTTACTGCTTACTAAATCTATTATAATGCTCACAACCCAAAGTACGGATTGCAATGATACAATTTGTAAGCTGATAATGACAAACAAGCATGCATAACTTGTCCGATAGTTGTTTCTGCTAAAACTCTCATTTTAGATTTTGGAGTTCAGTTATTAGCAGAGTGGAACACCATGAGGTTGTTCACTTGGGATTTGAGCTAAAGATATTTACTGTTGTGGTTTTAGCATTCTTTGTCAATTAATAGTTTTTTATTTGCTAGATAAGGTCTCTTACATCTATATGTTCATTTGGTGTAACTTGATACTTTAATTGGATTTGACTTGCTCTATAAGTTAAAGTTTGAGTTGTAAGTTGGACATCAAAGAAAGTTTTGGGTAGTTAAACATAACAAGTTTTGAATCATCAGTAATGCTTGATGAAAAGGCCAATAGTTCATGTTCTTGAGAATCACTGGAAGAAATATCAGTGCATACAGAATAATGTTGATGAGCATGATCGACTAGAAACGTCAGTGCCAAGGAAGAAAGAGAAAGGGAACCAACAAAGTTTATTATAACTCGCCGCTAGTTTACAGCTATCACTTGTTGAAGTTCAATTTCATAGTTCTGCTCATTCAATTGTCATTGATGATTAAGCAGCTTTTAAATGGTACTTTGACCTAAATTCAGAGAGAGACCTGCATTTATATGAATCAATGTTCCCACAATAACATTTAACTGTTTAAGTAATTTTGACATGTTACTGACTTAACCATAATAGAAAATATAAGGAATTGAATGAAAAGAAAAAGGAACAAAGGTTGTCAGTTAAAAAACGAATGGAGTAATGGTGCAATGGTGCAATGGATTCACCTGAAAACCTTTCCCTCTACTTATTCCTGTCACATCGACATACTGTCCAGGAACAAAATGGCGAACGCCAATTTCTGTACCAACTGGAAGAAGTGCATCTTGTGACACTGGGAACTCCCTCAGCTTCCTCTTCAATGGAACACCTTGAGCCCTAAAATGGCCTAATTCAGGTTTACTCAAATGCTTTTCCTTCTTCTGTCCACAGCCAATCTAACTAGCACCATACCATAGAACCTTTGGTCAATAAACTCAAGTCGTAGGCAACAAAATACATATGAACTGAATAAAAAAAAAACCTCAAACATATGGAATTAAAAAAGCTACGAATGTTTATTTCTAGCTAAGTGTATGGATGGAAGTGATGACATGATATGAGATGGTGAAATTCAGGTCCAAAACAACAATTTGCAATTCAGTTCAGTACAATAATAAAATCCATGGAATTGCCAGAACGACAGTTTTAAATCCCTCTTACACAGTAGAATAATATAAATACAAACACATTTTCGTTGAGAGAAATGAAAAAATATACAAGAGCAAAAAAAAAGGCTCAATAAGAAAAGAGAGCTCGACCCTAACTAACTATAGACAAGGACTCAAATCCATTATGCCGAAGTAGCGTCCGTAACATCATTAAGCCAAAGTCTCATTTCATTTCTGCTTTCTTTGGTTCTACGACTGTGATAGAAACTAGCAATGCCAAGGCCAACGAAGTTGGTTTTCTAGGTTTCAGTCATGCTCTTAATTTCAGCTAAGTATCAAAAGCATCAAATAATAATAATAAACACAACACAGTAGGAATGAGAATGAGAATAAGAGATTTGAACAGTACCTGTAGAGCTGTGATACCTTCTTTCTCAATGGTCTTGACCTGAGACACAATATTATCATCAACCCAGAGCACAGTGATGGGTATCCTAGCTCCCCATTTATCCCACAACGCCGACATTCCACACTTGACGGCAATAACACCCGTCCGCGTAGAGTTACTTCCCATAGTACCAGGTTTAGCTTCAAAAATCGAAGAAGCTGACAAAGACCCATCGCTAGCCTGAGTCAAATCCTGGGTACTGAAAGCACGGAAGAAGTAGTAACAGGACGCATTTGTCCTTGAAGAAGAAGAAGAAGAAGAAGTAGTAATTGAATGAGAAGCGCTTGAATTGATCGAGAGAAGACGAAAACGAGAAATGAGACCTCTAGATAAAGCTGACATGGTGAGAACCGATCACAACGATTATGATACTAAGTTGGTAAAAATCAGATAGGAAGAAGAAGGGTTTGGTTCAAATTTTAGGGTTGATCTCGATCTCCGAGACTGTGGAATTTCATTGTCTTCCTCTCTTGTGTTATGCAACTGATGCAGTGTGATGGAGCGGCAGCAGGATGCACCTTAGGGGTTTAGGGTTCTAAGAAAGCAAAATCGATGGTATTCAAAATTAATAAATAATTAAAATGGCATATTGCAAAAACCGCCCCTCACAATACATTAATACTTTGCAGTTATACCCTTCGATTTTCCATTTTATAACTTTAGTCCTTTTCAATTTGGTTAAATTAGACCTTCAAACTTACTACCATCTTTAAATGTTATCGTTTTTCATAAGTTTGAGGTTTTAACTTTAGTATTTATGGATACGATTTCTATCATTATTGTAAACTCGAGGATTTAATTTCAACACTTATAGACGTTTAGGAGTTCAAGGGTATAATTGTAATTAATATCATATTTTGGAGATGGATTTTGCAATTTACCTTAAATAAAAAAAATATAAAAGTACCTTCTTGGACACATGGGGCATTCACATTTTTCTTTATTTTAAAAAGTGTTGTATTCAAATACGATAAAATTAATCAAAATATATACAAATATAACAAAGTGTTGTAATTTGTGTCTATTGTAATGTTTATAGTAATTTAACACAAATAGATTGTGATTCTTTTGTTTAAGTAAATATTTTTAATACTTTTGTCATTTAAAATAATTTATAAAATATATAAAAATAATAACTACGGTAAAGAGGAAAACATCAATTTTAACAAAACTTAGAGTTTTATCAACTAAAACTTACATGATAATTGTTTGGTTTAAGGTTTAATAGACGTATGAAAAAAAAAAGATGTTATTGAACAATATGTTTGATGTTTGTGAATGAAACACGAGTATGTGTGATTGTGCATGAAAAATGTTATCATAGTTTTATGAACATTTACTTATATGATTTCAATAGCTAAATTGATTAGATAAAATATATCATTCAATGTACTCGTAGAAATTAATATCATGGTCGCGTTTACCTTAGTGAAGACATAAGAAATTGACGATGTAAAGTGAAAAGTGGTGCTATTTGATTACATTTGATGTGTTTTTACTTGTGTTGTGCATTTGTATTGACATATATGACTCACTTTCAAATGTGTAAAAGAAAACACAAATCAATTGACGAATGGTGCGTACTTGATTCAATTGAGTTTGAAAATTACTTAATCGTATTGTTATGGTTGTTGTTACTATTTTTAAAATATATATATCTTCAAACGTTTTTTTTACCACCAACATTACAACGCCGGACAGTTATAGTAAATGTGACAAAATATTTAGTAAACGTATCAAAAGTTATTTAGTTGCATATGTGATCGTGGACCCTTGCAATTAATATATCAATAGAATTCCATTACGATTGCAATAGATTTCATTGTAAATTTACTTATGATTTTTAAAAAAATAACATTTTGTAATTTAATTTGATAAAATGTTAAACTTAATATAATGTCTTAAAAGAAAGAAAAAAATGCATGAGAATGCAATATTTTTTAACCCGAAAACCTTATTTCAAGCAAGGGTGTCGTAAATTCTTACCAACTATCACCATTGATTTTCCTGTACCAAACGACTCCTAAATGTTGCAGTCTTGATGTTTTTCTCAATTTTAGTTAATTTTAACAAAGACACAGTATAATTTCTTTTGTAGTTTAATAAAAGATAGTTTTGCATGAAAACTAAGTACGATCAAACATAAACAATCATTGAATAATTAATACTATACCTAAAAGCAACTACAATAATATACATGTTATGTCCTCGTTTTGCCCTTACACATTTTAGTAATTCATATTTTTTCATTTGGTTATATTATTTAGGTCGATGTGTATACATCCAAAATGATGCATTTGTTGTATGCATGAGTTAGTTTGATTTGGACCATACATTTGAAATCTCACAATCAAATAGTGGAGTATATATATGGCGTCCCTTGTTTGGCTATAACAACTCAAGTCAAAGTGGTTACATAACATATGTCATTTCGTACCGGTGTGAAACACAAACATGTAATCAAACGTAGACATGTGTTTAAATAGTAATCGTAATCAAACACAAATATGTGTTTAAATAGACAACCATGTACTCTTCCCTTCAAAGCCCAACATTTCTCTTAAAATAGTTGCAACAACGTATAAGTTTAACGATGTAAAATACAGTTCTATTCATTATAACATTCATTAAACATTTGTTTATGTAATAAAACAAACTTTTAAGTGCATTAAATGTGTTATGGTCCGTCAAAGTTGGTTACCAAATGTTAACATCGTAATTGATCGAGGAGTCGAGATAAAACATTGAAAGTGGTTTTCACTGGATATGGTAATAGGTCCGTATTAGAAATAGAAACACCAAAAAGAAGATGAAACCTTATCATTAGAAAAAAGTTATAAATAATTTGACGAAAACAAAATAAAATTAAAATAAACCTTAGTATACCCGTTATTTTACCATTAAATTTCCAAGTAAGTTATAATATGTTAGTTGAGATCGATGTTCGAAATATTGAAGTCTGATAATTTTTTAAAAATTTTGTATAAAATTGAATAGAAATGATTGTAATAAGTGAATGAAACTTTAACGTATGAATTAATTAAAATATAGTTAACCATCACTAACACCATTTTTAATCTTTAATACTTTTTCGTTTACACAAAACTTTGAACAAAATATCCTAAAGGCAACGAAGATTTTGTTCGGATGTGTGAATTTAGAGAGTAACGACCGACTCCATGGTTTGAATACACTAAAAGGAAAACAATCGTCGTGATGAAAAGAAGAAAACAAAACAGTAATCTGATTTGAAATATGAACCCGAAATGAGAAGTTGAATCCGACACCGTCCCGCCCCGAAGTTCAATTCAAAATTCGATTCGTTTCATCGAACATTTGGTATCAGCGGCGATTGGAGAAAGGGGTTGGTTCGCGCCTTTCTCCAAGAAAAATGGAATTTGGAGACGAAGATGATGACTGGAACTTGACCCCTGAAGAACTCGATTCCCTCGAGAGAGACGCTGTTCAGAAGATTGCTCAACTTCAAAATTCAGCTGCTGCGTCTTCTTCTTCGTTCAATGCCTTTGTTCCTTGCTCTGCTTCTAATCAACACCCCCATCAGTCTTTTCAATCCAACACCCACTTTAATTCGGGTGTCAACAAGGCCAAAATCAGCAACCCAAATGCCCATGATTCTGCATTTCAACCTTCCCAGCTCAATCCGGTACTGGGTTATCGTTCTCGCGCGGTTTGTGCTTAATCCATGCTTTGATTGTGGTTTTGTAGTGTGTTTTTTTGGTTTTAGGGGTTCCATTTCTGTCGTTGTAGCTTCCTAATCTTATACCATTTGTTACTATACAGGTGGAAAACGCCTCTCCCTTGGCCGGAGCATTACCTCCATCAGCTGCGGCAAAAGAACATGTTGGTAAGCTTCGTAGTTTCACTCTCTCTTTTCACTTTGATGCACGATCGTCTCTTTTACTATAGTTAGTTTTTCAGAAGGCTTAGGAAATGATTACATCCCTGCATGTATTTGAACTGTTTGTTCTTTAGCCTATCGATTCATACTCACTTTGATACCTTCGTATGGTTTTCAAATGAATTGGATTATCTCAGTTTTTGTTTGGCTCCATCTAACATGTACGGGTCTTTTTGATGGCCTGGTTTGTACTTTCATGAAATGAAAGCTGAGTTCTTTAAAGAAAAGACAATTTCATATCTCATCTACGGAAGTTTTCCTGATAATGCTCCAACAAAATAATGAGCGGCTAAAAATTGTTTCATAACTGAATATCTATTGGCCGACTGTGTCAGGAGATGAAGGTGCAAAGGAACGGCCTAAGCTTTCTGTCAAATTTTTTCTTCACAGTAGCGGAAACGTTGCTGCAAAATTTTCATACGATCAGGTGCATTTTCTAGCTGCCTGCTGCGGTTTTCGTTTTTAGCCACTGCTGATTGAATATGCCTTTACTTGTATATTATTATGTGTATTTACCAGGTACTGATAGATGCTGTTCGAAAGATCCCTAAAGCCACATGGAATGGCAAAGAAAGGTTTCCTCTGCTCCCTACTCTCTCTCTCTCTCTCTCTCTCTCTCGTGATGGTTGTAGTTGTTTGTTACCGTTTGTATCTCTTGAACATTTGAACCTGCAGATTATGGATGTTTCCAGTATCTAGTTTGTCAGTGGCAGAAAGCGTCCTACGTGATGTAGTTGGTTTTAAAGTTGAGGTGGTAACTTGTGCCTCGTTACATTTTTCTGCAATCAATCAATACAAAATAAGATTTATGACTTATGAGAACACTCTGACTTGACATAATCTATATATTCTAATGATGTAGTTTAGGCTTTTCACAGGTAGAGAACTTAGATAACCTGGTGCATCGTGCTATTGTAGCAGCTTCTCTAGTTCCTGATCTACGAGGTAAACCTTGAACGTTTTAGAAACTCAGTGTTGGTAACAACTGTGTTACAGTTTTCTTATTAGTGAACTATTTAGCATTTTTGGCATCTTTTGCCCCTTCAGTAACAATTACTTCTGATAATTTGTAGTTTAAGTTTTAGTGTGGTGAAGGGTTATTGGCATTGTATCCTTGGGCCACAAACATGCGTTACATAAATTATGATGTGTTGATCAAGTGTCTGTTTTAAATTTGTATATATTAATGTAAATGCTGAGAAAAAGAGTGGGATGACATTAACCTTTTCTTTTGATTCCTGCTGGAGCTAGTGCAACGAATTCATACGTCTTATTTTTGGGCTTATATTACTGAAGTATTTGCTCAGTATTCTCTCTCTCTCTATTCGTTTTTTATTTTTCATATAAGTTGAATTGAGATCCCCCCAACGAAAACTCAGGTCTTGGGTTTACTCCTCATTGTCCCTTATTGTGAATTATTTTCTTATTTGGGGGGTTGTGTGTGTATATTGTATCAATGTATATGCACACACTAAATGATTTGATGTTCTGTATCAATGTATATACACAGGTTAAATGTTTTGATGTTTTCTATAATTTTGCACAGACAAATATAACAAGTTGCCTGCCGATATTGAATCAATGCTTTTGCCATTTCAGCGGGAAGGTGTTAGGTATGACGTAGTGGAGAGCTCTGTTAGTCGTCATTGAGTTATGTCAAGTTCAAGTTTTAAATTTGTTATGTTGTGGTTTTCTTATCCATCTCGATCGATTGTTCCTTTCAGGTTTATTTTACAACATGGAGGTCGTGCCCTTTTAGCAGATGAAATGGGGTTAGGGAAAACGTTGCAGGCAAATGATTCTTTAACTAAACATTGTAAATTGTGTTATGTTATATTTGAACATTTTCTTTGTTTCATGTTTAGCTTTACTAAGGATAGATTTAAGTGGATGACTTAACGATAGATTGTAAACTGCTGCTATTTGTTTTATGTAATTGTTGCATTTTGTCTTGGACTGTGTACCTTTATTGATCCCATGGGACAATGGGATATCTAATTCAATTGGTTTTTTGACAACTGCCAATCTAAACATCTTAAAAGATGCCACTAGGATAGTTTTTATCTAGAATTTGGTAGGGGTGACAATCAAAGACCGAAAAAGTGAGCTGACTGACTGAAATGAATCAAACTAACTTTGGTCAGTGGACTAAGAGTATAATTAGTCCGACAAACTCAATAGGAACTCAAACCGACCAAACCCACCAACCATTAAAAAGACAATTTGCTAATGGTCTTCCTAAGGTATCTTGTTCTATTATATTTTTATAAGAAAATAATTTCATTGATATGTGAAATTACCAAAGAAGGGCTTTTGCTTGGAACAAAGGGAGTTCCAAGATATTTCTCCATTTGGTCGAAAGAGATGAAAGATTATAAGAGCTGTAGAAAGTTGTACATCCACATTAAGTCATAGCAAGAAAGATAATACGTTCAAAGTAGCCATAAAAAATGTTTCCTTTATCATTGAATAGTTGATTGTTTTGCTTCTTCTAAGTGATCTATAGGAAAGTGTGAATCAAATTCATCCATATGGCGTTTCCCATCCAAGAAGAGATGACCATTTAGAGTGTAAATAAGAAAGCTGCCTATCTCATTGGGAAAAGTTGTAAACCATCTAAAGGCTAGAGTGATTTCCTTCCAAAATCTATCGCTGTATTGACAAGTAATGAACAAGTGACTCTGAGTTTCATGGTCAGTCGTACAAAGTACTAAACAGTCTGGGGAGAGAACCATGTAAGGATTACGTTGTTGTAATTTGCCGAAAGTATTGATGGCATTGTGGAGAAAAAAAAAAAATTCTTGGGTTAATAAAAATCCACTCAAACAAGGGAAAGGATGGAGCAGTCATATCCAAATCCAAGTCGAGAGAAGAGATTTTTGTCAAAAAGTAACATATTTCCAAGTGTCCACAGCCGACTATCTTTGATGGGCAACTCCCATACATTCAAAGAAAAGTATAGGAGATTTGTTGGCTGAATTTATATGGGATTTTTTGTGATCTATATAGCTAGGGTGCAACTCTTGTATATTCAAAGAGAAGTAACGACCCTCTCAATCTTTACTCACATCCATCATATACTTGCCTCTTAATTAGTGTAAATTGAGACTGTCCTTTTGTAATTATAGCTTAACAAATTTCATGACAATTGGAAACCTTTTTGTAGTTAGTTGGATAGACTTCCTTTTCTGAACTTCAATTATATCAATGAAATGTCTATGTTTGCTGTAGAAAAAAACATCAGTTTATGAACTAAGAATGAGTTAGGCCTTTAAAGATTTGAAAACTTCTGATTTCTTTTTTAATAAATTAAAATTTTGTGCATGTGAATAATCTTGGTGTTGGATGTGGCTGGATAATGTTCAAGTTTGGAGGTGGGCTTATGGTTGCCTTTGCCAATTAGGTGGAATCAAGAGTATGTGGAAACATCACTAAGAGAAAAACACACTAATGATGATTTTGCTCTTTGAAGAGCAACTAACTAGCATTTTACATTGTTTTTTCTCAAAATATCATACATCTATGAAATTGTTTCTTATACCCCCCCCCAAAAAAAAAAAAATACACTGCTTTATCTCAAAATCATTAGTTTGCTCATATGTACTGCAGGCTATTGCTGTTGCTGCATGTGTTCGTGAAGCATGGCCTGTTCTTATACTCACACCATCTTCCTTACGATTGCACTGGGCTGCAGTAAATATTTTGTCAACTTCACATCTTTTTTAAAAGGATATTTTTTTTTTATTCTAAAAAATTAAAAAGATATTGTTTACACCATCTTACATTCTCTTCTGGTTTCTTCAGATGATTCAGCAATGGCTCAAAATTCCTTCATCAGATATACATGTATTCATCTCATCCATATTTCTGTAATTGCTTGCCCTTTTGTGTGTTTAGGTGTGTATGTACGTATATATTCATGTATGTGTAAAGGAAATTATGAAGTGAATTTGTATCTTGTACAAGATTTCTGGTGGTGATGGGGTTTTAAAAAGGATGCTTGAGTTACAAGCTGTGGATGTTTATTTTTACTAGTTTTCCAATTAGGTTGTTTTATCCCAATATTGCGGGTCAAATAAGGGTGGATTTACAATACTCTCCTCAAGCAGCAAGAGCAGCCTTCATCTTGATGGCCTTTTCAATATCATCTCCTATGACGTGGTTCAGAAGTTACAAAATATTCTAATGGCATCGGAGTTTAAGGTACCTGTGCATGTTCTTATGTAACTTCTTGATTTTTGTTTTGTTATATCGTTTCATGCATCATGGATACCATTGCCTGTCTTAAAAAAAGGTGCCTGTGGACTTCTTCTGTTCTCTCTTGCTTTTGTTCATTTATTTTCCTTGTTGATTGCCATTATAAGGTTTTCATGAGTTACAGGCTGGTTTGGTGGTTGTAATATTATGAAGTCTGTTTTATTTGCAGTCGCGTGGTTGCAGAAATTATTTGTTGATAATTGTGTATCAGGACTGCAAACAATGTACTTCATATTGTACACAGTTCCTTTACATCTTGACTATGCTTTGAAAGAATGAGTCATTGTAACTTCTAAATGCCAATGTGACTGAGATATCAACCTAGTCCTTAACTGTGTCGGCAATATTTCAACGGGTTTGCTTATTGTCTACTCTCAATGTTTATACTCTTAGCACTGATCTAGGTACTTATCAGGTTGTAATTGCAGACGAGTCACACTTCATGAAAAATGCTCAAGCGAAGAGGACAGTTGCTTGTGTGCCCGTTATACAGGTTATCTTGTATTCTTAATGCAGTCACCCACATACAGGGAATTTTTATGGCAAGTTTATTTATAGGGTTTAGCAAGAGTGAGGCACCCCTTTCAACTTACGTTTTGGAACAAATGTGTCTATCATGCTAGTGCATTTGATTTGACCGAGTTGACCGAGCACATGTTTCTAATAAGTCACATTCTATCAGTTTGAATGGATGCATTTTTGGCAAAGATGGACACATTTTGGAAATTGAATGTATCTCTTTCCAGAATGTGTGATCTTGGCACGTGGGTTTTATGCTTAGGCATTCATTTTCCTCTAAACCCTTACACATTTTGAAATTTTATTTTCAGAAAGCTCAGTATGCCATTTTGCTCAGTGGAACTCCAGCATTGTCTCGACCAATTGAACTCCTCAAGCAGGTAGAGCTGATATGTTCTTCTGTCTTCATGTTATGTCTTATACACCCGTGACATTTAATACCATGTCTGATGTAGTATTTTGTTTACGTCAGTTGAATTTGCTTTGAACTTTGCAGCTGGAAGCTTTATATCCAAATGTATATAAAAATGTTCACGAGTATGGCAACAGATACTGCAAGGGTGTAAGGAACAATAGCTTCAATCTTCAAAAGCTGTTACATATAGTTATGGTGCTGTTTGAATCACTTAAAAACATCTTCACTTTTAGGGAACTTTTGGATTATATCAAGGTGCAAGCAACCATGTAGAATTACACAATCTGATGAAAGCAACGTTGATGATCCGCAGGCTTAAAAAGGATGTTCTTTCTGAGCTCCCACAGAAGCGTAGGCAACAGGTATTCGGTGTTTGTGCGCTGTGTGGATGGGTTGCACTTGAAGAAGGTCCCATGATACTTCCTTTTGTTTTCTCAGGTGTTCCTAGATTTGGCTGAGAAGGACATAAGGGAAATTAGGGCTTTATTTTGTGAGGTAACATCAAATTTCCGTAGACTTTTGTAATCTTTCTTGAAGTAGCTTCTTTAAGAATTTTCTGAACATTTAGACTACTCTTTGGCTTTCTGTAGCAACCCAAGTCTTACAGGAAACTTAATAACTTGTTCTGCTCCCAAGTCTTACAGGAAACTTAATAACATTGTTCTGCTTAATGGTAAATAATAATAATAATAATAGGAATAATAAGGAAAAAAAAAAAAAGAACTACAAAGACATAAGAAAAATGAAAAAATCCTCTGGTTGCAAGCAACTGTAGAAGATAACCTATAGTGAATACAACGGTATAGGTGCCACTCTTTATAATTTTTTAAACTAGTTTTTGTTTTGTAATATAGAATACTTACTTTCAAACTATCATGAGTTTGTTTAGTAGTCAGTAACAGTCAATGCAAATAATAAAGAGCTTAGGCAATGAGTTCAACTCTCAAGCAATGGTGGTCACCTACATTGAATTTAATGTCGTATGAGTTTCTTAGTCACCTAAATGTAGTAAGACAACCTGTGAAAACAATTGAGGTGCATGCTAACAAGGTCCAGCCACAGATATGGAAAAAAGAGATAGATAACCTATTTGGATGATTGTTTCGGGTTGATTTTTTGAAAAATAACCTGTAACTTGAAGAGATGATTCGAACATAGTGGCAAACAGTGAATATTACAGAGCTAATCAAAGTAGGAATAAATGCATAATATCAGCCAATGGTTTTTTTTTATAAAAAAAACAACTAAATGGTAACTATGAAGAAACTACTTTGAACTAACATCTTGATATTTTGCGTCCTTACACTAACTACACGATAACTATTCAAACTTAATCAAAACCTTCAATCTTGTATAAATTAATTAACTGTAAAGAAACTAACAAGTGCGTGCAGGGGGAGTAAATTCAGTGTTGTTATACTAATGTTGCATGTTTACAGTTAGAGGTTGTTAAAGGAAAAATCAAAGCCTGCAGATCAGAGGAGGTAGAATCGCTGAAGTTTCAACAAAAGAATCTTATTAACAAGGTAACTAATTATTTTATTGCATGGTAAGTGTTAACATGATAACTATAATTACTGAGTTCAATTTTTAGTAGTAACTAATAAGTTAGGCATGGAGGTTTGTAGAGATAATTTGATATTCTTTATTGAATAACTTTGAAAGTTTTCCCTTGCTTAAAGTCTCCCACTTTGTAATGGAACCAGATATACACTGATTCTGCTGAAGCCAAAATTCCAGCAGTTCTTAATTATCTAGAGACCGTAATTGAGGTATCCTTTTCTTTCTTATGTATAATATATCTTCTTCTTAGCTCTCTTTCACCCAATGTGTGTACACTCTGTACTGAACCAGTTTGGAGTTATGTGAATGGCTTAAGCCACACCTGGGGAAATTGTAGAATTGTTCAAAGCCTTTATATCTTACCATTGTTGCATCAATCCTAGATAATCTTTTTTTATTTTTTATTTTTTATTTTTTAAGATGGTCTTTAAGAAGAAGTTGTAGCCTTAACCATCAATCAAATGGTCAAATCGCCATATCCCTGGATTACTTTACAACTAATTAGTAATTAAACTAGTTTCTTCCAGCCCATTGATTTGTCAAATCTACTCATGGCTCTTGTTTTTTTTTTCCTTGTCATTTTTCTTCTTATCAGTTTCTAAATCTTGAACATCAGTGTGTATGCATTCGTAAAAATTTCATCAATGATTGAACCCTTAACAAAATAATTCCCACAGGCAGGTTGCAAGTTTCTGGTTTTTGCTCATCATCAGCCCATGATTGATGCTATACACCAGTTTTTTCAAGTGAGGGACTGTATATCTCCTTCAGTTTATGAATCAAGTTTGAGGTTGCTTGAGATCTTATATAAACTCATAATTTCCAGAAAAAGAAAGTGAATTGCATTCGAATTGACGGCGGTACTCCTCCAGCAATGAGACAAGCTCTGGTTTCAGAGTTTCAGCAGAAAGATTCAATCATGGCAGCAGTGGTACATTTTTCATTTGGCCAAAACATTCAACAGTTTCTAAATATTAGTTTTAAATGGAAACTAAAATGGCAACTGATAACTAAAATTCTTGTAGTTATCTATTAAAGCTGGAGGCGTTGGGCTAACGTTAACCGCTGCAAGCACAGTTATTTTTGCCGAGCTTTCTTGGACGCCAGGTGATCTGATTCAAGCTGAAGATCGGGCTCATAGAATCGGACAGGTAGGCACATGCAATATATTCTTATAAGTTTCAAGTCCAATAATATTAATCCTCATTGGGTGATTATTGGTTTCTAATTCGACATAGTTGCATTGTTGTTGTAGGTGTCTTCTGTTAACATACATTATCTACTAGCGAATGACACAGTTGATGATATCATATGGTAAGTTACTTTGAGCATTGGCTAAACGATATCTGAGCGCAAAGTAATCCATTTATTTTCTTTTTACAGGGACGTTGTACAGAGCAAGTTAGAGAATTTAGGGCAGGTAACATGGTTCTCAACCCTTAATCTTTTACAAATAAAATTTTGAAGGTTTAAATTATTTTTTGGTTCATGGCCTTTGCATTCATGGCTACTCTCTAAACCGTTAAAAGTTTCTAGTCCTTCACTTTGACAAAAAAATTAAAGCGAAAAGACTTTGAATAAATTCTGAGACTAGTCCTCGTTCTTGTTTTTTTCTCTCCCTTTAAAGAATCCTTGTTAATTTTTTTAAATAGATTCACATTTATCTTTTTTATATGAAAATTATAGTTTTTTTCTAAAAGGAAACAACCTTTTATTGGAAAAAATTCAAAGAGTCTGATGCTAAAAAAAAACATCAACCTTTAAGAGATGAGAGAAACCGAAAAAAGCCAAAATTAGACAATACTATTGGGATACAACGAAGATAAAAATGTATGGAAATTCTTATTATTTAATCAAATATAACTTTGAAGGTTAAATTTTAAGATTTATTGAAAGGTGTAAATTTGCAACTAAAATGGAATGAAACAAAAAATATAGAGATGAAAGTTTGCATAAGTAAGATATAACGTTTAAAAGTTCATAATGAAATCGATTAATACAAACATTTGAAGACCAAAATAAGATCTGAACTTTGTTGTAATTCCTGATTTTGTAGTTTGTATTCATAATTAGTGTTTGAGCTTGTGAAATTCAGATGCTGGATGGGGAAGAGAACACATTGGAAGTAGCAGTGAAGCAACAGCCGATTACAAGTAGCAGTCCAAATTCAAAGCAAAAGACTTTAGATTCTTTTATTAAACGTTGCAACAATGCAAGTGTTGATACCCAATCCAAGTTGAAACTTCCCAAGCACTAACTAAAACCATTCAAATGTTTTGATGGAGGTAAAAAGGGAAGGTCTTTAGACATGTTTGCTGGGATGAGTTTTAGTTAGATTTTGTATAAAAGCATTAAAGTGTGACCTTAATTATGTACAGTTAGAATTTTTATGCTAATATCTCCCTTTTGTTACAGGAAATTTGGAGAAGGGTTGATAATCAAATTTGGATAAGATATACTTTTAGTTCTTGAAGTTTCAAAAACTACATCCCATACACAAAATAACCACCTAAATAGATAACATAATTTTACGATATTCTAAACTCAAAATTAAACAAAGTGAGACTCAAATTAATGATACAACTCAAAGCTAATCCAATTGCCTAACCTAAGGGCTTTGCATCTCGAGCAAATGCGCTATTTGAGTCAAAAACATAAATAAATTTTTTGAAAATAAATGAGAAGAAAGAGTTTTAGAAACAAATTATAACTCCACTTCAATTTAAATTTTGTTTCAATTCAATATTTAAATTAGAAATAGAATTTTATTTGCGTAACGCTTACCACTTATGAACTAAATTGAAACAAAATTTAAATCTTATTAGTACTGACATTAAAATTTGTACTTAGAAAAAGAAAAAATTGAAGTTAGAACAAACTTATACCGTTTCAATTTGGAATTTGGTATTCAATGTTAAAATTTTATTTTATATAGGATTATTTTAAATTCATTGATCGACATTAATGTAAAAAATGCGTATTCAATTAAACAAAACTAATCAAATTAAAACAATTTTCAAATTTCAAAGTAAAATTGTGATGTTATGAAACCAAATTGAAACAAAATTTGCTTAAAATCAATTGATTTTTTCAATTAAAATAACATTTTAGAACTTATGAAAAAAGTAGACAAAAAAAGTTCAAGACCTAAACCCTACATTTATTAAAAATTAATAACATTTTGAAAATCTCAATACTAGAATAAAATAAAATTTAAAAGGAAAATAAAAGAAAGAAAGTACAAAGCAAATTGGTAAAAATTAGAAAAAGAAAAGGGAAAGGAAAGATATGGAATGCAATAGAATTAAGATAGAAGAAGAAAAAATATGGTATAAAGTGTAAGCTAACACATTGTTAATAAACCACTAAATAAATATGCGTTAGCTAATAAATATGAATAAATATGCGTTAGCTAATAAACTTAGAATGAATTTTTCATATTTAATCACTTCTATTATTAAGAAGTCATTTCAAGTTTGCAACAATTAAAAGTAAGAATATGATATTCTATAATTAATTGTCAAGCCGGTTTTAAGTCATGACAATGAAAGATCGAACATTAAACCATATATTTTGGAGTCCGATCAAATGAATAATTATGAACGTTATTCATTATGAACGTTAGGCATGAGTAATGTGTAATTGTGATCAAAATATAGCATCATCAATATTAACATAGGTTGTTACGAGATAGATAACTTAGTTCAATCAATACCATTTAAGACAACGACAAAACAAGTAAATAAGCATTAAAAGAACATCTAATTGCAATATTTTATTCACAAATGGGTACAAATAACTTTGAAACACCTAAATCAACTAACCCAACTCAAATTCCTTGATGGAATTGAGATTGAAACAACTCTCTAGCTCCAATGGATGAATTTTCTTTTAATCCTAATAGTTGGTTTAGGTCTAAAAACTTCTCTATCCCAACCCACCTTAGTATAACTAAAAAAGAAGATGATTAACTTTGTACAAACTCATCAAATAAACTGCACTAAATTTTGACTTCTATGAAAAGTATCAATTTAAATTGCTGCAGGTGCTAACCTTGATTGTGTCTGTCCCCCTTCTTGTCCAAGATACTCAGCTACAATTCTACCAACATCTTCCACCCCAACTCCAATGCACAAAGGATTTTGCATCTCCATAGAACCCAAAACTCTCACATTTGGTCCATCTCTACATTTTCCCATACATTTACACCCACAAACAGCAGCTTCATCCCCCATCACCCTCCCAAATTCTTCCATCAATGCTGCTGCTCCTGCCTTCTTGCACTTGTTTCCCATGCACACTTGAATCCTCCCTACAGACGTCGACTGGGTTACTGCGATGTTTTCGGTTTTCGAATTGAGAAGTTGGGTTTGCAATGGAAGAGGCAATGTTGATACATGGATGGTGTTGGCCTGGTATTGATCTGGGGATGGCTGTGAAAGCGCTTTCTTTAATCGGTAGCTTGTGGTGTTCATATGGCCTTCATTGTCACTGGATTCAGAGGATGAAGATGTTGAGTCGTGAATGTTTTGTGTTCTAGCTGCCTTTAGCTTGGCCTTTTCTAGCTTCTTTTTTCTTTTCTGTTCTTTCTCTTCTGATTTTAGCTGTTGGAGTTGTCTTGTCAATGCTTCTCTTCTTTCCTCAATCTGCAATCAAGGAAACAACAATCTGATTAATGAATGTTATCAGCCAAAATAAATACACCAAGGAATCATTCATGATGATCGAGAGAAAACAGAAGAATTCCATGGCGAAGAAATTTCAAGTCCAACTCCAATTTAATTCAACCGGTATAGATAAAGTGGCGCAAGCAAACAGGAATAAATTAGTAGGCGGATTCCAGAAATTTTCAACTTACAGAAAAGCGATCCGACTGAAATTCTTCAATAGAACCATGATCGAAACGAAACAACAAGCTCGATTCATAATCCGCGGCAGACAATCCTTTCAACAATTTCAATTTCTTCTTCACCGCCTCCTTCTCCTTCTTCACATTCCCCCCCTGACAAGTCGGCCCAACATAATACCGCAAATAACCGTCATCGCAGAACCTAGAAGAACCCATTCTCCGACGACCAACGAGCCCCAAAGCACGAGTTTCTGTACCAACCGAACGACCGGAAACGGACAGGGTAGAGGGGCCCCGACGGGTATCTAGGTCGGAGACTCGAACGGATTGAGAAAAATCGAGGCAGAAGAGGCCAGGAAGCTGGCCGGAAACGGTGCCGTAGACCTCCATGGATTTGGGGAAAAAGTATTCGAAATTATTGATTGATTGATTGATTGATTGAAGATTTGAAGGAAAAGGGAAGCGAGGAGTCGAAATTTGAAACAAAACCGAAGAATTGTTGTCAACAAAAAATGAAAATTAATGACGTGGCGATTTTTGATTGGACATATGAGGACCTCGTGGCGACGCTCGTGGACCACGAGCTTTTTGCATTCCCGCGCGAGCGCCTCCTTAATATCTGCCGTTGGATAAATCTTCGTGGATCGGATGGCTGTAAGATAAGCCACCTGGAAACACGTAGGATGCTGACGTCAATCCGCTTTTGATTTCGAGGCTTTTTCTACCCATTCGTACAAATAAATTTTGGATTTAATAAAAAGAAAATGAAACGTTTTAAAAACGTGGTTTTAGCTAAAATAAATTTTTTTATAAACGTGGTTGTAATTTATTTTATATAAATATTACATATAATTAAATCATTTTAAATAACATAACTTTTTTTTTTTTGTAAAATATTAACATTTATATGGGACTATCATATACGAGTAGTAGTTTATCCCAATTCATTGTAGATAGAATATGATATTTTATTATATTTTGTGAATATTTTAGTTTACTTTGGCGTAAATACTTTTGAAATGTTGATAAAACTATTTGAACGTTTAGTTATTTGAAAACCAATTCGATTTATTTGTTAAATCATCTATCATTGTCTTAAAATACTGATATCACTTAAACATAAAACAAATTTAAAAGGATGTCAAAGCTACAATAATATGAACGACTTTGTTCTCTTTTCAAAGGGCATGACAAGTGTACAATGTTGACAAAATTCTTAACTAAATGTATTATTGTGACACTGGCAAATTTGAATCATATCTTTATGATGAATATTTTACATGTTTTTAATGAATTTTTTCATACATAACAAAATGGACCAAACTATTTATAAAATATAACAAAATATTGATGTCTATTAATATCTATAAAGAATAGATAATAAAATTTGTTATATTTGTAAATATTTTCTAACAAATTTATCCTTTACAATGATTACTCATTTTAAAATACTCTCCAAATCCTAGTTGTCGACTCCGTGGCGGTTCCTAACTACTAAAATCTTGCCTACCTTTTACATTACCTATTTATTTTATGAATAGTGAAATAGGTAATTGATCGGACAAAATAAAGAAAAATGAATTGATATCATGTTCTCGTTAAAGATTGAAATAATTGATAACTAAACTTTTAATAAGAAGTCTATTAGGACCCTTTAAAATTTCATACCGTTTAAAAATCAATGGATTGAATTTTAGTTATACATAAAGTAAGTAAAGAGAAATTGCGTCAAATGATAAAAATGGCAAAATTGGTGATATCAAACCGTTATCATAAAAAAAAATTACCACTTTTGCAAGGACCCTAAAGCAAATCCCTAAATTTTTAAAAAATATAAAAAATTAAATACTCAATTTGTAATCCAAGAATAGAAACCATCTAAAACAAACTCCAAAGTTTGAAGATCAAATTTGTATGGTCAAAATTGTTGATTATCCGCACCTATACGTGACGGTGATAGAAGTCTAAAGATCAAATCCAAAATTGTGCTATATTTGAAAATGCAGTTATACACCATTTATGATAATGTTTAACGATATTCACACGGAGAGTACGGATATACATTAAAAAGTAAAAAATTATGACAAGTAGATGAAGCTAATTTTATTTATTTTAAAAATAAAACTATTTGAAACACCATTTCTTTAAGCCATTACTACAAAACAACCAAATATCATATATCAATACACTTCACTAACATTAACCAAATTAATAATGAACATCTATCTTAATCTGCTATCCCCTTCTCATTTTCAATAAATATACTACAAAAGAGTAAATATTTTACATAAGGAGAGAGAATAACTGTTTACTTGGTTATGATGATTGTATGCCAACTATCAACCCTTGAGCATGGGATCTTCCAACCATTCGTCTTGGAACCCATTGTTTTATTTCCTCAAAAGCACACAATGTTTCCGAATCAAGCCCTCCAGCAAACTGCCCAACCAAAAGCACCGTGTATTTAGATCATGTTACAAAATCAATTGACCAAATAGAGAATATTAAAACAGAAAGAACCGACACACATATTTACATGGTTCACTACAAGTGTGTTAGCTATGTCACGTGGCAGAGAGAGAATGTTATTGAATACAGAATAGTGGCGCCTCAAGGATTAGAGAATTTGTGGTTCAAAGGGACGTATTCTTCTCAAAATGTTACCTGGTGAGTTCTGTATGCAAAATGAATTCCCTGAAGTAATAGAGATTCATGGTTGGATTCTTTATCTGAACTACGAACTGAATCCAGCTCCGTTTTCACCCTTTTCATGTACATCTTGGCAAGATTCATAGAAGCTTGCTTTATCTGTAAAGGGTTTAAAATGGAAATTATATGTTGTATGAAAATGATTGTTCCAGTACGAGGAGAGATTTTTTATGTTTTTCAAGTCATGTACCTTACTCATGATACCGGAGTCTAGCATCCAATTTGTTGGGAGTTTCAGGTTTTGATAAGAATGCATGACAGTACTCCGAAGTGTGATTAAACGTTGTATGCCTCGCTCCGACCTTTTATTATACGACGATAGAAGGAAAAATCAGGGACAAACATGAATTGGTTAATAAAAAGTTTATCAGATGTGTTGGAGTTCTAACTTGTCTAACAAGCTCGCCATCTTCTTCAAGGCTGCCTCACATGGAGAATTAGTGTCATCCTTGTAAAAGGAGATTTCATTTTCCAACAGTTTGAGCGCACGGTATTCTATGGCCGCTTCTCGCATGGCATCAGCTTTTTTCTCAGGCCACTTGAAATGCTTTAACACAGCTCGCTCGTCAGCCTGCAGACAAACATTTAACATCCAATAATATAACAGGGGAGGAGCACGCATACGGTCATGTGTAGGCCAAAACATTTCTACTCTTTCTCAACATCACTATTTTCACATTGTTTATGTCTTATGAGTAATTTTCAGTCACTTGGTTAACTTTCAAAATATATTCAAAATCTTTTTTGATGGTATGAAGATGCACTAAAAGTGTAGAACTAGACACTAAATTGATTTTGAATGCATGATTAATGACATGTTCGAGAGTGATTTTGAATATGAAAAAAAAAAAAAAATTAACTATCTCTAAATCACTATCAAGCATGCCCTTAATTCATGTATCCTATTAGCCATTACAGAGTGGGCCTAAATACAAAACTACCCCAAAAGTGCTATTTATAGGCACAACAAGAACATAGACTAAACTAACTCAAACGCAGGAATATATTTATCACGGAACAGCATTAATTAGCAAACAGCAGTTTCAGTAGTTATTTTATCTGAATGATTGTCATTTGGCGTTTTAGTTAGAAAGGAATTAGTGGAACTAACATTAAATCTCAATTTTGGGTCCATAAAAAAGTTTCCTTCTGTTTCTAAAACTTAGGTCCACCAAGAAACAAATGGCATATTCCAAAAGATCAACAACCATTATCAGTGGCACATGGCTGAGAAATGTTGAGATAAGATAACATATGACTAATGTACGTAGGATTTCAATTTCGGCACAGTGAAGTTCCACAAATGACAAATTTAGATAATCATCTAAAGTTTCTGGTTTCAAGCAAAATGTACAAAGCTGTACAGTTGGCCAGTCAACATCAACAAGGACTTCACCCCAAAATGAACAAAGTAAAGACCACGTCATTCTCAAACCAACAGCTTCTAGAATTTGAGGACAGAGAATAGATTTTTTTAGTTCAAAAGAAATATAAAATCCAATTCACCACCTCACATGCCGCACTGCCTAAAGAGGATAAAGCTCACAAAGGAAAATGCCAACGATTTTCTGGATAGATTGAGCAATGGAATATGGTCCCAAGGTAACAAAGTTTTGCTTTTGCAGGATGATTCAGCCATTTTATAAATGCTAAAGCCTTCCAATTAGAAGCCAAGTACCCAGCAAGAGTTCCCGAAATAGGTCCTCCTGGGACAACCCGACTTGCAAAATCCATTATAAAAGACTCGGGGTCCCTCAATCTCAATTTCCTTTGTCGAGGGGAGAAGAAAAAAGAAAAAGAAACAATCCAGTCCATAGTAAATTTAGAAGTCAGAGGGGGCCATCTTAGGACAGTCTAAAAGACAATGGACCAGCATTAGATATACATTATAGGAAGGCACTAGAGGATCACAAAGCCTATCACATGCTTTTCTTTTATCGTTCGGGTGGAAGATTAAACCATTGACTATTGAATTCGTAATTGATGCCTTAATCTACTAAACTATGTTCGAGTTGACATAAAATCATCACATGTTAGAAACGTTGATTAGATCGTTGCTTTTCTCCTAATAAACCAGACCATATTAACGAATAATGACCATAAATCTTCTGCATAGTAAGACATGATATGGCCCACTACACCCAGAATACTTTGTCTTAAAACTAGCTCTTTCCAAAGATGTATACACAATAAAAAATAATAATAAAACTGATAGAGAAAAAAGAGACAAGTAAAGATTTACCAATGATGAAAGTTGGGAATCAAGCCAATCGACAAACTTGAGGATATCTTCAATGTCCGTATGAGCTGCAACAAGCACCTTGTCAATGAGACCATTGATGAACTCTCCTTTGGTTTCAATATCTGCTTTTATCTGAAAATTGAAGATGGGACTTAATTTTTCTATGTGGGTTAGATTTAATTCATCAAATAAACCAAAATCATGGCCTTACGGCTAAAAGATGCGCAGAACGATTCTGAATTTCCCCAACAATGCTATTATGCGCATTGATCGCAGCTGGTTTCCCCAACAATGGAGGATCTCTCTTCCCCTCTTTCTTTCTTAATGAGTGAAAGAGGCGTACGAGGTCCGGAGATTTCTGTGTAGCCGCTGCTCGGGGCATGGACTGGACAGGAAGCGGCGGAGGCGGAGGCGGAGGCGGCGGTGCCCGTGGTGGTGGAGTCTTGCAGTCCAAATCTCTAACATTCCGACACGAACTTGATGGTTGAGTCTCCAACTTTCCATTTTCAAGTTTCTGATTGTCCTCGGCGCTTCGTTGCGATTCCTCTGAAACTGACTTCCTCTATAACCACGAACAGAAAATTGAAAACGATTCTGAACTTCCTTAAAAAATTTCAACGGCAAATAGAAAGTAATTTTCAAAGAAACAACAATGGCATCTTCTTCCTCACCTTGTCATTATTACTAACACTAGCGAACTTCGCTTCAGCAGCGGCTAGGTCACGAACGAGCAAATCATTCTGCGATTGAAGTTCAAAGTTCAAGCTCTGAGACTTATGCAACTCCTCCTTCAGCTCCACCAATTGAGACTGCAAATCTTTAATCAAATCCTCCGCAAAACAAAGCTTCTCCTGCAATCCACTCTTAACTCCATTACAGTCCTCAACATTTACACAAGAACCAGCACCAGACAAAGAACGCCGGTGCAAAACTTGCTTGAGACCACCACGGTTGACCGTTCGAGCCGAAACTCCAACATTCTCACCATCCCTCCCCTTCTTAGGACCATTCGGCGTCAGAGATCTACTAACTTTCGAACTTTGCTTCTTCACACCAGACTGAGGCGTCGATTCAACCGCCGATACAGAAACCACCCGCTTCGGTGACTCCATAGCCTTCAAAGAAACCCGCCCACCCCGAGATGACATCGTAGTAGAGTTCTTCACAGCATTTGATTTCCCCTTCTGCTCCATTAAAACTTACTAGAAGAAAGCCAACAATTCACACAATGGTGGTGCCGCCGCCGTCGCCGCCACCGCACTGCCTCAGTTATAAACCGGCGAATTACCTAGCGGGCAACGCCATGCACCGGCCAAACCTCAACCCAAGAGAGAGAGTGCCAATATATATATATATATATGTAATGAAAATGGAAGAACAGCGAAGCATGAACAAACAAAAAGAAAGGTCTAAAGGCAATGAGGATTTGATTAACAATGGCGATTAAACCCACTAGTCCGCCATTAACTTAACTTAGAATCTTGAATTGAACCAACCAACCAATAGGGTGTTGTTGGTTCCTTTTGTATTCTGAATTTGAAATTTTTTACATCAATTGTGCCATGTTCCACCACTTCTCACAACCAAACTTTCAAAATTTTGGAAAGTTGATAGTTTAATCTTTGTTATTATAACTTTTTGCTTACATCATAATTTTCGACCTCTCTAATAAAAATTGATTAATTTCATGATAGAAATCGTCATAAAAGGCAAAAAAATGATTGTTAGTTGGATCTTTTCAAAGGTTATCTATACAAAAAAAAATGTGTATTCATCAAACTTGTATAGATGAAAATGAAAATGGAAGGTTGTGGCTCAACATCATCTTTATTTATTTAAATATTTATTGTTAACTTTTTTGCATTTTGGGTTTGGTGGAAAGATTTTTGCCAATTGAAAATTAAGCATGATATGAAAAGGAAATTGGCCCAATTCTCCCCTTTTTAGGCTATGCTATTATTGCCTCTTATCTTGATTTTCATACACTATGCTAAATGCCAAAATTTGTCTCCATAATTAGAAAATAGTTTTCTAATAAGGTTCATTTTCAAATTTAGCAAAATATGAAGACTACTTATAAAATATAGCAAAAAAATAAATTATCAAACCACGTATAATTTATTTATGATTTTTTTCTTTTTTATTTATTTTGTAAATAGTTATAATATTTTGATATCCATAACAATTCACATTTTAAAATAATTAAATTTAATCTTTATAATTTTAAAAATAGAGAAAAATTACAAAAGTTGCAAAATAAATAAAGTATTTACCTTTCGTGACCTTTTGTGCTTTAGTGTGGTTTTCTTTTTTCTACTAAAGTGTAAATGGTTTGTTTTTTGTATTATTGATAAAAATACAAAAAAAAAATGAATTTTATAAAGAAAAATAAAACATAGAGATTATTTATAACTTTTTTCAAATATATCAATAAGAAAACAAAAACAAAATATTTACAAATATAACAAAATTTTATTTTATACTATGATGTGATGTATTATATCTATATTGTAATCACCTCGTTTAATAGTCTATTATTATATGATGCTTTTTTTAATACGTTAATGGTGTGAGATTTAAACCATAGGTCTCTAAATTCTAAGCACATACAAATGTTGATTCTATTGAAGTCATTTCACTTTGTTGTTTGGATTGTTTCAAAATGGTCAAAAAAAATTGAATTAATTAATAGACATTAATGTTAAAGATGGTGAATGAATATTCAATAAAAATTGTTAAACATAAATATTAAAATAAAATAAAACACAAATCTAAGAAAATAATCTTTCTCATTTAGTCTAATCCAATCACCTAACTTTACAACTCATCCAAATAACAAGCTATTAAACAATACATATAGACTAGCAAAGTTGGACAAACCCCTTAAAATAAATGATTCTTAGATCAACTAGTGTTCATGACTAATAGACCTAAAAAGGGTAATTAACTCTTAACGATTTACGGTTACATTTGTTGAAAAAAATGTGGTGATTTCTATTTATTGTGTTCGTTGGATGTTTTTAATTACAGTGTCTCTTTTGATTTGTATAAACGATCTTGTAGTTTTGTCATGTACTTATTAACTCATGTAATTGTTGGCTTCTTTGACGACTCACGTTTCTTATTCTACAAAGCAAATTGGTTGTATAATAATTCCTATTAGAAGACTAATTATCCTAATTAGTTGTCATTTGTGTTTAATGATGACACTATTGTATTTCTTTTTTCTAAAGAGAATAACGTTACTAGTAGTTAATTTATTTTTTTACTATTTTCTATAAAATAAAATTAAAAGAAAACACTAGGTTAACATTTCTATCACGAATAAAATACATATCAACTAGTTAATTATATAATGTGGAGGGTAAATCATTTTTTACAGTAATTCAATAAAACTAATTTGAAGTTTTTCTAATATTTTAAAATTTTCTAATTTTTTTTTTTTTTACATATAGAACAAGTTTGAGTATGCAATAACTTATTATTATTGTTGTTGTTTCAAGAAATAATTAAATTTGTCTTACTTTTAATTACAAACCCCAACGTTAAAAAGAAGAATAATTACAAAACCCTATTAGTATTTGATCAACGAGGGAAAAAAAAGAATAATTAGAAGATAAATAGATATAAAATTACCAAATTGGCCTTATGATTTCTCCAACTAAAATAAAAAACTAAAACCTATGAGTTGTAAAATTCATAAAAATTAAAAGAAAATAAACTAAAAATTAAAATGAATGAAACATATATATAAAAAACCATTTATTTTTTGGGGGTTGGTGGTGCTCTCATTGTTAATTCCTCCTACCATACCCATGTAATTTGAATCCTACAAATTCAAATTATAGGATGAGGCAACTAATTCTTAGCAATTAGCTTCAAATTATATATTAAAAAGAATGATGAACAAACTATTTATACTTCATAAAAAATCACTAAAACACAAAAATTATTATATTTATTTTTATATGAAATTGATATTTTGTCTAACTTTCTATTTGTGACAATTTTTTATTCATGTTTTTTAAAAGACTATTCGAATTATAAAAAAAATAAAAAATTTATTACATTTTTTATATATAAATGTAAATATCTAGCAAATTTTTTTTGACCATTTTTCTTTTATATTAAAGAGAATTTTTGAGAGAGTTCTTTTTAATAAAATAAGTAGAGAAAGTTTTTACAAACTTAGACACAAAATTTTACACTAAAATGTAAATATTTTATCAAAAATAAATTTTGATAATTTTCTATTTTTAAATATAACAAACTAAAGAAAAATATAATAAAATTTTATCAATAAGTTAAAATATAGAAATAAGTTTTAGAATAAATTATTTTAAGATCTATTAAAGGGCTAAGAGCACGTGCCCTTATCTAACCAAATAATTTATCACATACATAAATTAAACTGGTCATGATCAATGTTTATAATAAGAATCATAATTACAATAATTTTAATCAAGGACCTTAATGATTATTCCCTAAAGAGATAAACATATGGTTATATATTAAACTTTAACAAATCCCCAAACCTTATCCAAAATGAAAAGAAAAGAAAGGAAAGGAAAGGAAAGGAAAAGAACAATAACATACATTCATCTGTGATTGGCCACCTGTAACTTTGTCATACACGTGGCATCCTCAAACTCCCATACCACCTCTTAAAACGCCACCTGGCTTCTTGTCATCTTCCTCCACGTCCACTCACCGTTTACCGCTTCCAGGGTTTCCAATCCTATAAATACAAACCCCAAATCCCCCAACTTTCTTCTGTACTCTATTCTTATTTCTCCTAATTGTCCAACACTTTTCATTTCCATTCACTTTCAAATTCATCAATATAATCCAATGCCTTCTTCTTCTTCTTCTTCGATTCGAGTTTACCGCCGCCGGATTTCTCTACCGGCAGTGGCAATGGCGGTGACGGTGGTGTTGCTGGTTTTTATGGTGAGTATATGCTGGAGCGGGAGTGTGGGACATATGCCGTCCACGACGGAGGAGGCTCGAGATTACCAAGAAATGAAGAGCAAAGCGGAGGAGAAAGATCAGACGGGGGAGACGTGGACGGAATGGGCGAAAGAGAAAATCACAGGGGGACTTGGATTGAAGAGTGAAAGGCAGGAAGATGATGAGGGTGGCGTTAAGAAGGTTACTGATTTCACTTCCGATTCTGCTAAAAAGGCCAAAGACAAGATACAGAACGTCGCTTCAGGTTTTAATATGTATATTTTTTTAGCCTAAATTGTATTATTAATTATTTTAATTAATTTGCAAAATTATTTAAAATGCTTTTAAATATAACAAAGTATGGGGAGATAATTAACAAAAATCAGTGTATTTTCTAAATCCATTTTTTCTAAAATGTAGTCTTTATTTTTATGGTAAAAAAATAAAATGCCAACAAAATATAATATATAAACAAAAAAAAAAAAAAACCCATTTTAGTCCTTAAATAAACAAGTATTGCTCAATTATACTATTTTGTGGAACATTAGATTTTCTATAGAGATTTTAGTTTTTAAGAATATCAAATTTTATTAGTTCAACTTTTTAAAAGGAAATTATTTGGTTTCGTGAAGTTACACTAAATATTTGTTTATGCTGACGACAGGAGTGGGACAGTACGGCGCTGAAAAGGCCGAAGAAGTGAAAGGCATGGCGGCGGAGAAGGCTGGTGAGGCCAAAGATAAGGCAGCGAAACTGGGAACAGTAGCTGAGAAAACGACGGAAGCGGCGGACAAGGCAAAAGAAAAGGCACAAAATGCGGCAAAAGGAACCAAAGAGAAAGTTACCTCCCTAAAAAACAAAGCAGAAGAAAGCTCGGGTGAGGCGACTGAGAAAACGAAGGAAGCGGCCAATGAGGCGAGGAAAAAAACAGAAGAAACAGCAGAGGAGGCGAAGGAAAGAGCCTCGACGGGAGCAAGAGAGGCGGAGGAGAGAGCAGGAGAGATGAAGGAGAAGGCGAAAGTGAAGGGGAAGGAAGCGAAGGAGAGAGCGGAGGAGGAGGCAGGGAGGGCAGAGGAGATAGCGGAGAAGGGGAAGAGATGGGCAAAGGAAGGGTTTGAGGCTGCGAAGGAGAAGGCAGAGGAGGTGGTGGAAGCGGCGAAGGAGAAGATAGGGGAGCAATACGAGGCGGCGAAGAAGAAGTCGCAGAGGATTAAAGACGACGTGGTTCGGTCCGAGGTGGAAGACGAGCTTTAAACAACACCCGGGCACGGGGTACGTAGTTTTGTGTGTTCATATTATGTTAATTCTGAGGACAATGTGAGAGGCAGCGTCCTTCGTTTGAATGAAATGATATGTTTTCGAGGGAAGTCGTTTTACGTTGGTTATGATGTGAGTGTGTGTTTGTGTATATAATGAAATCATAAGAAAGAGTTTGTTGTTCAAATCGTTTTTGGTACTTCAATCTTGATTTTAATTTTTTTATAACTCGATCTTACCTTAAAATTAAAATAGCAATTTTCTTTGTTAGAAGATAGTGCAACGACTATTTCTATCTGATATATGTTAGGTATATATAGGTTTTGATAATATATAATAATCATTTGTCATTTTGTAATCAATGGTGGTTGGAATGGGGTGTGTGTAACCAACCCATGTGGGTTACAAGATTTTCGTTGAAAACGAGTAACTTTAATTTAGAGCCTTCCCAGAAATGTTGAAAAATGGTAAATATTTTGTTATCCAAAGTGAGTGAGTGAGTGAGTTACAATGTGGGTATGGGTGCAACAAGAAGTTGGTAGGAGTGAGTTAGCTTACCCTTTGTCACCAACTACAGCAAATGGTATATACAAAATATTCACTGTAGTATTTTGTTGTTATATTTACTATTTATTCTAAATTATTGTAATAATTCTTACTCAATATTCTAAACATTAACTATTATTAACTAATCTAACGTCTTTCTCGTATATAGAATAAAAAAAAATTGACGTTACAAAGTACAAAGGACCTACTATATCTAGTGTACAATATGATTGAGGAAAAACTTAGGTGTACACGGAAATGAAGAAAAATCTTGAAAAGATATGCAATTTTCGTGGCTTCTATTGCACTTGGGTTCAAGGCTGTATTCAGCATTGGTAAGTTATTAATGTTGGATTTATTAAAATGGTACCTAAAATAAGTGGGAATCCAAAAAATCAAGAAGCAATTTAATACAAAGTAGTACTCTTCCACACACACACGTGTTGTGTATATTTCCTATTAATTCCCATGAACAACCTAAAACGTGATCATGTCTTTTCATTTTGAAGCTGATGTTGGACTTCCTCTTTAGCATAGAGGTAGTAGTTGGATACTCATTCCGTTTATTTCAACTATTATTTATATGTTATATATATATGTATATAAACATGGTGTAAATTTCCCCTTTCAATTTATACGAAGTTGGTAGGTTGGTAGTACTTTTAGCAATAATAACAAAATGTAGAACATGGTTACTGAGAAACCCAACAAGTTGTGATAAACCCAACAAATTGTGATAAACCCAACAAATTGTTATTATATTTGCAATTAAACTGTTAATTGACTATGAAATAACGGTAGAGTGATTGAATTGAATCTTCTTAGAGTGATTGAATTGAATCTTCTTTGTTAAAAATTTGGTGTAATATTGTTGGCTCATTTTGACATTTTACATTTGAAATTGTTATTATATTTGCAACTAAACTGTTTATTGATTATGAAATAACGGTTAATCAAATCTTTTTTGTTAAAAATGTGATGTAATATTGTTAGCTTGTTTTGACAATTTACATTTGAAATTGTTATTATATTTGCAATTAAACAGTTAATTGACTATGAAATAACAGTTGAATCGAATCTTTTTCGTTAAAAATGGGATGTAATATTGTTAGCTCATTTTGACAATTTACATTTGAAATTGTTATTATATTTGCAATTAAACAGTTAATTAACTATGAAATAACGGTTGAATCGAATCTTTTTCGTTAAAAGTGTGATGTAATATTGTTAGCTCATTTTGACAATTTACATTTGAAATTGCTATTATATTTGCAACTAAACTGTTAATTGACTATCAAATAACGGTAGAGTGATTGAATCGAATATTTTCGTTAAAAATGTAATGTAATATTGTTAGCTCATTTCGACATTTTACATTTGATTTGATTCTCATTCAAAGTCTGTAAACCTAAAATAGTAATAAAGTATAATGATTCGTTAGTTGATTTGTTTACCTTGAAACCATCAATTTCAAAATTCTAAATTTTGGTAATTTGTTTAAACAATCAATTTGGATTTCAAAATTCCAAAATTTGGTAAGTAACTGAAATTCTAAATTTTGGTAAGTAATTGAATCTTGAACACTATTAAGAACTATGCTAATTAATCAAATTTAATACAATATAAAACACATGATTCTTATTGTTAAACAATAATTAAATACTAAACAACCATTAAAGATTTTTATAGTATAAAAATTTATGGTACGATCCCTAATGAAAATTGATGCTATATATTGCAAATTGGTCCCTAGACTCACATAAACTCTTTACAAATTAGTACTTTATAAAAGAATATTTCCAAAAAAGATAAAGATGAAGAGAAGACTTTTCAAATTATAAACTATGATTATTTTAATTACAAAAGTAGAGAGAAAATAGAACTCTATAATTACACTTTTATAAACACAATTTTCAGATTCTCAACGGACCGAAAGGTGGAAACGGTGTCGTATTGGGAAGTCAATAATATAGGTAAAATTCGGAGGCGGAAAATAGAAAAAACTGAATAAAATAATAAATGACCCTTGGAAATAAAATGGAAATTATTAATAATAAAACGCCCCTTCAAATAAAATTGGAACAAATAAACAAAACCCCGCCACGGAGCGCGTGGGGCCAATGGTACGTGGTTGAGATTGAATGTGATGGGAACGCGCGGTTTCTGCGCGTGGGATGTTGTTTTTCATTTGTTACTGAATCGTTCAAAGGCGCGAAGCCAAGTAAAGAAATTAAGAAATAAATAATTGAAAAATAAGAGAGAAAGAGAGAGAGAGAAAGAAAGCACAAATTTGGAGAAGGAAGTGAAAGAAGAGGAAGGAGGAGAAGGAGAAGGAGAATGAGGGTAGGGAAGTATGAGTTGGGGAAAACTCTAGGAGAAGGGAATTTCGGGAAGGTGAAGTTGGCTGCGGATGTCCGTACCGGCTGTCGTTACGCCGTCAAGATCCTTGACAAGACCAAGATTCTCCATCTCAACTTCTCCGATCAGGTTTGGTTTTGTCTTGTTTCGTTTCGTTTTGTTTGTCTTTTTGTTGTTGTAGTTATTCTGCGAAGGGAACTGATGTAATGAATCGGAGTTGGTTTCAGATTAAGCGTGAAATAAGTACTCTCAAGCTTCTTAGGCATCCGAATGTTGTTAGGCTTTATGAGGTTTGTTTGCGATTCTGTTGGATTTAATGAAGAAATTAAACGACTGGTTTTACTTATTGTGGTTTTTTATTTTTATTTTTATTTATGGATGATATAGGTTTTAGCTAGTAAGACGAAGATTTATATGGTTATGGAGTGCGCTTCTGGTGGAGAATTGTTTGATAGAATTGTAAGCGTGTTTTCTGATGTTGATTTGAATTCCTGTTGGATATAGTTATAGAATTGGTGAGTTTGAGTTGGGGATAACTGTGTGTGTGTTTTAGGAATCGAAAGGTAAGATGGATGAAGCTGAAGGTCGGAGGATTTTCCAGCAGCTTATTGATGGTCTTAGCTACTGCCATGACAAAGGAGTTTACCACAGGGATCTCAAGGTATTTACATGCGATTTATGTCTCATTTCGTTGAACAATCAATCTGCGTATCGTTTTTATTTGATATTTCTCTTGCTGGTTGATCCGTTTAGTTGGAAAACGTGCTTGTTGATGCTAAGGGAAATATTAAGATTTCTGATTTTGGTCTCAGTGCTTTACCAAAGAATTGCCGGGTAATATTCTGTAACTATCTATTTTCGAGATCATCTGTATCTAAATTTAGGCTACTTATTCGTAGTTGAAGAACTAGAATTGATGGATGGTTTATGAAATTAGGAAGATGGTTTGCTGCACACAACCTGTGGAAGTCCTAACTATGTTGCACCGGAGGTTCTTGCTAATAGAGGATATAATGGAGCCGCCTCTGATATATGGTCATGTGGGGTTATCTTGTATGTTATTCTTACGGCTTTTCTACCTTTCGACGAGACCAATTTGGCTTTACTTTATAAAAAGGTACCTAAACCTAACTGCAAAAGGGGGAAAATGAATAAACTAATATTAAACATATGTCTTGTATTGTTTGGATCCCTATCTTTCTCTCTCTCTCTCTGTCTCCCCCTTTAGAAAATATATTTATATGCATCAACGTTCGTTGTAGACTTTGAGGGGGGATTTTCAGATACCCAAATGGTTATCAGCAGGTGCCAGAAATTTGATCAGGAGAACTCTCGACCCCAATCCCAATACTCGGATTACCATAGCAGGAATCAAAGAGAATGAGTGGTTCAAGACTGACTATAATCCTGCTTCTCCTTGTTATGATGACGATGAGGAGGAGGGTTCACTTACTGATCAGGATGATGCCATCTCAACGCTTGATGAGGTATATGTAAAGAGAGAAATTAAAGAGAACCAAATCCTTGTTTTTCCCTCCTATCTATGTTATTTTGTCTTAAACTGATGAAAATTTGGATTTTACCTGTGGCGTAGCCATCTGACGCTGAAAACAGCCCGGAATCTCCTTCTATTATCAATGCTTTTGAGTTAATTGGAATGTCTTCAAGTTTGGATTTATCCGGATTCTTTGAGCAAGAGGTGAGAGTTCAAAAGAAAGACTATTAGACTACGCAATCTATGGGCTCGGTTGCTTGTTCATTTTAAAATTTCATTTTAAAATCTTACTTGATTACTTAATATTTTAATCTGAATAACCATAGGATGTCTCCGAGAGGAAGATCAGATTTACCTCAAATCGTTCTGCCAAAGACTTGCTTGAGAGAATCGAGGTTATCGCAACGGATATGGGATTTCGAGTTCAAAAGAGAAGTGGAAAGGTTGGTACTCAATTCTTAGCATCGAAAGAATCTAGTAGATGTCATTATCGTTAACCCCTCCATGATAATGGATTAGTTGAAAGCTTGTGGCCATCGTTGTCCGCAATTTTATATGACAAACGGCCCCTACAATTTGCGACCTATTTGCCATGAGGTTACAAAGTAACATGCCCCGTTTCAAAGTAACATGCCCCGTTTCTCTTTCTCACAACATGATTACTCTAACATATCTTTCCTTTTCTGCGTCTTTAGTTGAAATTGATTCAAGAGATAAGAAGTCAAAAAAGCCTAAGTAATCTATCATTTGTAGCAGAGGTAAAAAAAAATTTCATTCGAGTTACTAATTAAATTTTCATGGAACCTAATGCTAACAGTTACTCCCCATTACCAAATCTGGTGAGTTATGATTTCAGGTCTTTGAGATACGCCCACTGCTTCATGTAGTTGAACTGAAAAAATCTTTTGGAGACTCATCAGCTTACAGACAGGTACAAGATAGGACAGGCTAGTTTCAATGTCTGTCTATTTTAAGTGCTTAAAACTACGTCTTTTACTCTAAAAAAAATACATTTTCATCACTTGGAACATCATTCCAATCCTTGCAAAGTACTAAATTTGGAAAAAAACTTGTGCCAAGTCCTTCTGACATCTTCCTTTAACTTCTAACATTCAATTCCATTCAAACCTTGCAGTTGTGTGAAAGACTGTCAAGTGATTTGGGCACAAACCCAGAGCTCGAACGGCAAAATTCAAGCTCGTTTGCATTAAACAGTACATGTTAGAAGAAATCTATACCCAATTATAGGATTTTTATTAGAATTATTGTTGTTATTATTATTTTATAATTTGGGTTGATGTCAAGCACGGCCTTTGATTGGTGCATAAGTGGGTTTAAATGTAGATAATAGATAGAGCCAAATATTAAATGGCAAGAAGCCTCCTTTGTGTATCCCCCTTTGTATGTAGACACCGAATATCAAATGTAAAAGAACAGAAAGTTCATTTGTATTATAGAAGCTTGAGAATATAATCATTAGATCTCTCCCTCCTTTTCTATATCTTCTAAACAAATCTCCGATACATTATTACTTCATCCTATTTGGATTCTTTTCATTTCATTTGTAGATTACAATTTTTTTTTCTGATTAAAATATTAGACCTCCAAATGACAATGTTGCACAGGAATTGGCTTGCTTCTCAACTTTATAAACAATCTATTCACAATAATGAGGCTAGATATGTGACTCCAAATGAACTTAATTTCCTACCCTTGTTGAGACAAATGGAGGGTCCACGGCCAAGACTATGTGGCAAGTCGATTGCCGAGTTCTTCACTATAGACTTGTATCAAACCGGTGTCGTCATCGTTTTGGAGCTTATGATTTAGGATGACCTTGTATTGATCATCTCTGTTCTCCAAGCTGCGTATGAATTCGACCTAAGAACAAATTGACTTTGTTAAAAGCTAATTCTCCATTTTTCAAGTTGCATTGGTAATCTTATACATGCAATATTAATTCGTTGGGGTAAAGAACATGCAGGTTTGGGAAAGGCCTTGTGAAGATGAAAAATATATGATTGAATATTAAAATTCAAATAAAAGATTACGGTTGTGACATCAAAGGTTGTTGTCAAGATGAACAAACTCAATTAACATAAACTTATTCTATTAACTTCAAGGTTAAAGATTCGATTTTCATGTCCCACACATTGATATAAATCGTCTTGGAGAGATTATTTTAAATGACAAAATTTCTGAAATTATTTACAAATATAGTAAAATATCACAGTCGATTTATGATAGACCATAATAGACACATAGTAGTTTATCTTGATCTATAGTAGATAGATGGTATATTTTGTTATATTTAAAAATAGCCCGCACTAATATAAATACAAGTGTAGATTAATCACGCCTAGGCTTTGGTTTAACTTTAGTGATAATTGGTTTAACACTTACTATTATAAAAAAAAATCATTTCATTTTTGTTTCACAACAAAAAAGACAGATGTTTTTGGGAGTTATGTGCACAGGGATCTAAATATGCAATCATAATCATTTCACTATCTTGAAACAAGGTGAAGAATTTACCTGTTTTTGAAAAAAGTCGAATTCATCAGAGCTAAGAGAACCATCACTATTCGAATCTAGAAGTTGCATCATCTCTCGCGCATCTTCTCCGGGGGCACCAACACCAAGGTCTTCCATGACATCCACAAGTTCCTCAATACTTATTCTACCGTCTCCATTCTTGTCAAGAAGCCCAAATACTCGACCTCTTTGGTTGGTATGTATGCCTTTATAGTTAGATGATGGAAAATCGTTAAGACGTAGAGCAGCAAGTTCAGCTGCAGCCAACATTTTAGCCTTGAGCCTTTTCGCCTAAAACATTGACAAATATCCACATCAGTCTTAAACTTAACAAGCTTGTGCAAATTTTATAGAACAAGACTAAGTGTATTAAAACATTAAAATAGATACTAATTGTTACTGACTTCTTCTGGATCTGTGAGACCTCCCTTGTATAGTGAATGTGATGCCGTTCCACCAGCTGCCAATTTGTCCATCTCAGTAGTTCGTATTTGAATTTCCATTAACGGTTTCGTCTGGCTCTCGTTGCTCACATCCACAGCCATGTGTAAGCTCTTGTAACCATTGGGTTTTGGCCTTGCAATATAATCTTTAGTCCTATGGGGTATTTCTTTCCACTGTGACTTTATAATTTCACTTGCCCGGTAGCAAGCTCTCTCACCCGATTCTGATGTATCTGTCCCAGCCTTAGGTTTCAATATGACGCGTAATCCTAGAATATCGTTAACTTCTTCAAGTTTTCGACCATCTTTAAGGAGTTTCTTCATGGTGCTAGATCGACTTTTATAGCGACCTTTCACAGAAAAATCTTCCACCATGTTTGTTAATATAGGATCATTCTTCAAGGATTGTGCCAGCTGATCCTTGTATGTTTCAATCAAAGACTTACTTCCTGACTCGTGGCTTCGCAACCACGAATCCACATAAAAGTAAGAGCAAGGAAACAAGTAACGGAAAGAGAGATCCTCCAACTGAAGTGATAAGAAATTAGCTCCAACGGCAAATGCTAATGGTGCATGTATCTTCAAAACCTCAAGAGAAACCATCTGCTGCTGGTATCTTGGCAATGATTGGAGGTTTCTCATCATATCAAGCTTCAAAGCCAGGTCTAAAATCAATGCCCTAATATCATAATACGTAAGACAGAACTTTCTTAAAGCAGCCGAACTATCATCGTCAAAGATATCGACTCTTGAAGGAATGTGCTTCACTCGTAAGCTCTCATGCAGTAAATGAGCAGTACTTATACCTATTTGGTTTTTAACTTCTTGAAGAGATATCCCCCCAGCCTCCATAACCTCTCTAAGAATACCAGTAGATATAACTTCTGCATCCATCTGAGATAATGGTTTGTTCTAAAATCTATCAATAGCTGAAAGTCTCAAATCTATCAAGTGCAGACTAAAATTCACAGAAAAGGCTATTCAGCAAGTATAGAGCTTCCAATTCCATTAAGAACCATACCTATTATAAAGCAAAAATAAGCAACAGAAGCATTAAGTTCCATCTATTTGTCTACTAGTTTCAACATCCCCCAAGAATCTAACATCAAGTCTATTCCATAACTAAAAAAATGTATGGCAATTGGCAGTTGAAATTGCAACTGGTGAGCTTTCCTGATGACAACACCACCTAGTTAGAAAATATTGGCATTTGTCAAGCAAGTTTTTTTTTTTTAAAAAAATAAGAAACATATCAGAATGATGTAACGAATTAAGCACATTACAAAAGAAATTTCCAATTGAAAACTAAACGTGATTAAAGGGTGCTTTTTTTTTTTTGCACCAAAACAAAGCTGTAGACAGAACCAAGTCCATAAAACCATAAAAAAACCGAAACAAGAGTACATAAAACGCTTGTCAAGCATTGTTAAAAATTGGATTCGGAATTGGAACTGAATGGACCAAGTAGTAGGACCAAACTATTCGGTCACAGTTAAATTGAACACATGTATAGCTTGAGAAGAACAAGGAAACGAAGAAGAAGAAGTAGAACACAATTGTTAATTCGACAAAACAGTGGAAAACCCATCAACAAATCAATAATACACCATGTGGGAATTCTTGGACAAACCCCTGATTTTTAAAATAGTTTTTAACAAACATATAATTATACCTTTTAGCAGAAAGCTCTCTAATCTCCTCTAACCATAATCCCCAAAAGTTTCTGAATTCAACTCTACTATGCATTGAATAATAATTAGGTAAGCAAACACTCACAATCCACCAATCAATAACAATCAAGAAGAAAGAATCGAAGAGATAGAAACTTAATTAGTAACAACAGCAAGAGAACCTGAAGATCAGCGAGAATAAGAGCGACAGACAAGGCCTTGGAGAGAGGAGAGCGGCCATCAGGAAGCAGAGGCAAACTCTGCAAGATGGGGATTGAGAGCTTAAGAGTGACAAAGAGGATCACAGACGAACTAGTGGAAGTGAGATTCATCCTATCAGTGAGCTCATTGAAGGCTCCAATGAGTTCCACAACTAATTTTCCGCCGGCCTGCTCCGGTACGGATGTGGGAAGATCCGGGATGCCAGAAGTGGAGGAAGCTCGCAAATGCAGAAGGCGGCAACGGGAGAGGGAGCTGAGTGGGCGGCGAGGGTGACGGAGGAGAAGACTGGGAAGGGGAAGGTGATGGGTGTCGGTGAGAGAACGGAGGGAGTGGAAATGGAGGTCTGGAGAAGGATTAATGGCAGTGAAAAGCTCCATTGCTATGGATTCTTGAAGCTTAATATGGAAGGAGCAGAGCCATTGTTAAGTTCAAAAGGAGCTTTCAATGAAGGTGAAGAGGAAGAAGAAGAAGAAGACGCTGCCACTGCCACTGCCACACGAATTCTTTTGGAAAATTGATCAAAAGTCAAAATTAAACAAAATCCATAAACTTGTAAGAAATGTTGGAGAAATTAACAAAATTTGCAAATTAGCCCCTCTAAGTTTTAGATAAAATACCCTTTAAATTTTTTTAGATCCTATGATAATTACGCATTATAAAAATACAATTTTTTTAAATCTTATATTACACATTTGATTAACGAATTAAGTAAGTATATCAAAATAAATTAAAATATTGATAAATATTAAAAAAAATTAAAAAAAAATAACTATGATTAGGGTTAATAATTTTCGTTAAAGTTAAGTAGAGACTATTTAAGAAGTATTTAGTTATTGAGAGAGATTTATTTGTGAAAATATGAAATCTGGTGGATCACATTTCTTTAGGACCAAATAGATAGATATCAATGACCAAAATTTCATTTTACCCTTATGGTTCTCCGTAGGGTTTAGAAATGGTTTAAACGCCAATTGGCGATCACATTTCTTTAGGACCGAATCGCTCTCAATCCTACACCCCTTGTCTGGAAGCGCCAATGATTGATCTTTGAAACCTCATATCCCCTACTGATATCTTCTAAATTCAATCGCCAACCCTTATAATTTTTTTTGAAATTCCTACAAAATTAAGAGAGTCGGTTACGGATTTCACCATGAAAGCTTCCGCCTCGCCTCATTCAAAAGCTCCATTCAAGTTCAGGATGTGAGTTCTTTCTCTCTTTCAACTCCATCTATCAATTCTTCTTCTTTTCATTTATTTCTCTTTCTTTATGTTTTCAATCTCTATCGAAGTCCGACGGCGGAGAATCTAGTCCCAATTCGTTTGGACATTGAAATTGACGGTCAGAGGTTCAAAGATGCTTTCACTTGGAACCCTTCTGGTAATTCATTACCTTGCTCCTACTTCTTATGTTTTTTTTCTTTTTTTCTTTTAAAGCAATGTTGAATCATGTGTAGGAGAATAGCTTATGCTTTTGTTTTTTGAGTTTAGGGTTTTCTTTTTTCTCCCCAAACATATGCTTTTTGACATGGAAAAACTGAATTAATCACTTGCCCTTGCCCGCTGTGTTGCTGATACTATAGTGAAAGACTTTGCGAATTGAATTAATCCTCCATTGTGCTTCTTCGTTTTGGTATAGTATTTAGGCCTCAAATCGGTGTTTTTGAAAGTGCTTAAATGGCACACTAAAAGAACTTATAAGCGTGAGGCCTAAGTTTGTTCTCTAGTGAAATTAAAGTTAGATTAGATTACATGTTTGGTCTATGAACTTTTAGGTTTGTCTTTTGTGTGTAATAGAAACTTAACCATAAACTTAAATAAGTACTTGACAAATTTTTTACCTTTCAATTTTTTTTTTGAAATATAGGTCTATGATGTATGTGAGATTTTTTTAAAGAACTTTTTTTTTTATAATTCACGGATCTACTAAACGAAAAATTGAACTTTGTGTCTTACGAGCCATTAGATGTTCAATTTCGTATACGTTATGTGAATTTTGAATAATGTAATAAAAGTCATAGGACCTATTAGATATGAACTTAGAAGCTCAAGGGCTTGTTAGACAAAAAATTGAAAGTTTTGAAACCTATTAGATACTTTTGAAAGTTTAGAGATTAGAAGTGTAACTTTAAACTCGTACATACAAAAAGTAGTATTATGAATGATAAGATATTGAAAAATTTAAGAAATTAGAGTTCTTTTTTGGGTAAGAGATACGAGTTGTGGAGAAAAATAAATATTTTCTTAAAGAATATCTGTTAGTTTCTTCTTCTTTGAAGGATTTAAAAAGAAATTAAAAACAACGATCTTCATGCACTGAGGGGCCTGGGCGTACTTCATTAATATTTAATGGTGTCTCGCTTGAAGCGCCTAGGATTTTTAAGCCACTGCTCGAAATAATATTTCTGTAGGTATAAGAATTAACCACATCCGCCATTATTTTCATAGCCGGCCCACCAATCTTCAAAGTGGTTTCGTCCAAAGACAACATGAGTTCTTAAGGTCACGTTTTATAACATTGTTTTTTATTTTTGAAAATTGTACTTGTTTCTCACAACTTCTATACATAGTCATCATCTTTCTTAAGAAAATATTTGAAGTCTTAACCAGATTCCAAAAACAAAAACAAGTTTTTAAAAAACTATCTTTCTTAAATTTGGAAGTATAACAAAACAAAGAAACTCATAGGTGAAAGTAGTGTTTATTTATTTAATTTTAAAGAACGAAATACCAAATGGTTATCAAACAAGGCCCAATTTTTTTACCATGAGAGCTTGAGTCTAGGAGTATAGAGGTTATCTTACTACATTCCAAAACCATAGGCACCTTTGTGGCTTAGATTGAAAATGCCTGTTTTGCACTTTTGATAATATATTCAATATCATCATCATAATTTATGTTTATTCTAGATCCCGATTCAGAGGTGGTGGTCTTTGCAAAGAGGACGGTGAAAGATTTAAAACTTCCTCCGGCATTTATAACACAAATTGCACAATCCATTCAAGTAAGGACAATAGTCATCCGAACCTCCATCTCTCATTCTTCATGGATTTGAATGGTCAGCATCAGCCTAAACCATGTTTCCTTTACATATTAAAAACAAAACAATGAAGTTTTGGAGAAGTGTTGAACAAAACACTGAAATCTTTGTTCTTTTTATTAATATTTCTGAATTAAAAAATAACAGCTTAAACTTTAGCTTTATACTAAGGATAGTCATAAGGGCATTAGGTGACGTATTACCTTTACAGCTGGTTGCCCAAAACTTGAAATTTCTACATTTCAGCTGCAATTTGAAGAATTAAAGCACAGTCAGCTAACTAATATTAACCAGTACAGATGCTAAATAAATACATCAAATTCCCTCCTCCTAATAAAAACTCGTCCTCGAGTTTTACGCTGAAATTTGCGGCTGGTTGGGTGGAAAAGATTCAAAGATATCGGCTGTGTTGAAGATAGGATTGATATGTATGTGATCTGGTAAATCAATCTTGTATGCATTGTTCCCGAGTTTCTTTATTATTCAATAAGGTTTTATCTTTTTTGGCTGTAATTTACTGTATTTTCCAGCTGGAAGTCTTGCCTTTCGAAGGTATATCATGACTAGATCTTCTTCTTTAAATTCTTTGAATCTTCTACGTTTGTCGGCTTGTTATAGCCTTCTTTCATCTACTCTAGTTGATATACTACATTTTTGTGCAATTTTGCTATCCTTTCCACCATGTTCTCGGCTTCAATGCTAAGATCAACATTAGAAGTAATATTAGCAAGGTCATCAGTTAATCTAGGTAATTTATTGTAAACAATCTCAAATGGTGACTTCCCCGTTGATCTATTCTTCATATGATTGTAGGCGAACTTGGCTTGTGCTAAGACGAGGTCGGTTTAGTTTTGTTTCCCCCGATTCATCTTATGAGGTTGGCTAGGGTTCTATTGGTGACTTCGGTTGAAGTCCTCGGGGAAAGAGTCTCTGGTTCCAAGGGTTGCTCGTCGACACCCTTTCCTTTATTGGCATTGGTTGGGTTCCTTCCCACCATGAGTCCCTTCTTCAAGAGCTCTGATACCGAGTTGATGAAGTCTTGGAGAAGTGTTGGAACAAAACACTGAAATCTTTAATCTCTTATTAATATTTCTGAATTAAAAAATAACAGCCTAAACCCTTACAACCGGTTGGCCAAAGCTTTTATACTAAGGATAGTCATAAAGGCAGTAGGTGACTAATCACCTTTACAACCGGTTGGCCAAAACTAGAAATTACTAATTCCAGCAGCAACTTAAAGACTTAAAGCACAGTCAGCTAACCAATATTAACCAATACAGATGCTAACTAAATACATTACAAAACCTTCAAACTTAAATCAATACCTTTAATCAAATCTTGATCTGCCATCAAATTCACTCATATATTTTCTTTGGTTTTTGCTTATCAGTCACAGCTTACAGAATTTCGATCCTTTGAAGGTCAAGATATGTATACTGGTGAAAAAATCATTCCAATCAAGGTTTGTCTTGTTGGCGTTTTGGTATCGATCTCTTGATTACTTCCTCCCTTTATCATTATTCTACAGCTTGATGCCACATAACTCAATTCTGTTTCTTTCCCAGCTTGATCTTCGAGTGAACAATACACTCATAAAGGATCAGTTTCTGTGGGTAAAGTCGAACGTACTCTTGATACATTTGACTGGAACATATATATTTATTAAGCTTACTTGTGCATTATGATATGCCTTTTAGGACTTGAACAACTATGAGAGCGATCCTGAAGAGTTCTCCAGGACATTATGCAAAGATTTGGGCATTGACGACCCTGAAGTTGGAGTAAGTGAAGTACAATTGAATTTGTAAATGTACAAAATAATAGAACCTTTTGTTCCAAGTAATTTGGTTTCTTCAGTCATGAAAAGGCATGTACTTTAAAGGGATGGATTGTCAATGAGCTATTTCCATCTAGTGCCCTCCTGTATGTGTTTTTCTCCAACTGTTTGATACAATGAGAATTTCATTTATTTTTGTGAGGTAGCCTGCAATTGCTGTTGCCATTAGAGAACAGCTCTATGAGGTTTGTTTTTTCTTTTCCAAATGACTATATATATATTCTCTAGTTCTGTTAGAAATCTGAATGATTTATTTCATGACTGCATCTTCATGTGTCCATGTTCCAGATAGCAGTGCAAAATGTTGCTTCAGCAAGAGAAAGCAGAATGAGCAAGAAGGGTCGCCGAGGGTTTGAGCATGTTCCAGTAAGGTATCAATTTAGATATTCTAAACTGTGCATTGTTTCTTGTTTTCTTTGTAATCAGCTGCGTTGCAGCAAGACTAAATGTTTACCCTTTGATCGTGCCTTTCTCTGTTTGCAACAGTAAAACTGGAGGTGCTTCAGTGGACTTGGTGAAGTTATTTGGTCATAGATCAAGTGTTGTTCGGTTAGTCTATTCCCTATTTATCTATTTATTATTATTATTATTATTTTGGAATGATTAGTCTATCCCTCGTTGCTTATGGATTTTCCTTTTATTTTCTCTCTCTTATCTAACCTAAGAAGTATATGGTATATAATTCGTACATGATTATTTAATACTGCCAGTTATGTTTGTTTCCTGGTATCGTGTGTCTTTATCTTCAAGAGAGAGAAACCCATGGTTTTTCAACTTCAACCTAGAAGTTTAGGGTGTTTTTGGTTCTTGGGAATCATAAGGTGCTCATGTGAATGACAACTTATCTCAATTTTGAAAAAGATTCCCACATTTATGAGATATCTAGACATGCTGAGATGTCTCTTTCATATGCAGGTATCTTATTTCCATAACACTTAGTGCGGTTATGGGTATCTATATTTTGGGCAAAAAGAAAAAGTTATAATTTGTTCCTTGTGCCCTGCTTTCATTTTTTCATAAGATTAGAGCATACTTTTTTAATTTTAATTTTTTTAGGTAGTAGTTTATATTTATTATCAATGTTCTTTCTGTTACTGGTGAATCTAGACTATTTTATTTTCCAGAATCGGATAATTCACACCCCTATCTTAATGCCATTTACACTTATTATCTATTCTCAAGTTTTATTTTAGAAGTTGGTTAAAAAGTACATTAGCCAATGGCTTGTAAAGTTATAAAAATTTGATGCTAATGACAGTATACACTTAAATGCAAAACAGGAAAAGGAAGGACTGGGACATTTACGAACCAATTGTTGATCTTCTATCCAACGAGGAAGTAGATGCCCTTGAAGCAAAAGAAGAGAGGACAGCTCGATAATATACTCTTGGTTGATGTTGATCTTATCGCTTCTATCGTCAAACAAGGTTGGCTTTCTTAGTGGAGGTAAATTATTCAACATGGAGTGGAACTGTTCTTGACGGTTTAACACATCAATTAACATTTACTTAATGCCCCCCAAGTTAAAGGCTTTTAGAGCGATTCTTCATAGAGTATATAACCTATGGAGCAGATTCTACTCAAGTAAGGTCGAAGCAGGGATATCAATTCTGATACTAAAGTGTTCATAGGGTAGATATTTTGACTATGTAGAGTGGTAACTTCTGATATGAGTTCTTCCCATTCTTATTTGTTGCTTTTGGTAACATACTCTCGGAACCATACAAATGAAGTAAAGATATTCATATATGCCAAAAGTTGTTTGTTTCTATCATTTGGACCATTTCCATGATGGTCCATTTTTCTCTTTTAAAGTTGGAAAATGATATGTGGAAAACTTTGATGATAACATCACAAAGGAGGTCAGGGTGCATTCTAGAGTTAATTTTATTTTTTTTATGTATAATAAAAATGAAACATTATTATTGTTGTTATTATTTTCATTAATTTTGTATTTTGGTGCACTTTTAATGACTTGAAAACTTTAAAATTTTAGACAGATTCACCTCAAGTGAGAACAAGTTTGTACTTATTGACAATATAGAGTATGTGACACAAGTTAAATATAATCGACAACGAAAACGAAGATGTTATTCAAAGACATATCGTTTGTATATCCCAAATCAATTGAAATTGACTAATGAAAACACTTTATTCTAATAAATATAATCAAACAAAAATTACCACGTGATATACTTCAACAATCGAACTTGTTGGGGCCGTTTGTTACACCCCACCAATTTTGGAAGTTGCTACGGACAATTCAATTTTAATAATAAATATGAGTGAGGTTTGTATAATTCAATTTTAATTTATTTTTTACATTTATCAACAAATCTTATCTTATAACTTTACATTCAATGTAGTCAAATCAAACTTCAGGTCCGATCTCCATTTGCATCGTCGTACTAAAAAAATACCTTTACTTAGTGGGCCAAACAACCTCTTAATTTTTATCCGTAACAACTTTCATATCGAAATGGCTTGTTGATCTTTTTCAAAATTCCTAAAAGTTTAGACAATAAGTTGATAGAACTCACTTCACGGAACCAATAATGTGCATATATAGTTTGAAGTCAATTATTTGATTGATTGAAGGATAATATTAGTGAAAAATAGGAATGTATATATATATATATAATAAGAAGATAAAGGTGTGAAAAAAAAAGTTCTTCACGAGAAGCCCTTCCAAATCCCTAACTTTCTTCCTCACAAATCTTTGAAAATGATAGAAAAAGACATTCTGTACGGAGTGGAAGAGACTATTTATACAAAAGTGGTAGCACTTCAATTTAGTGGCTCAAATTTTGTTGTTGAATAGATATTTTTGTAAAACCAAACAAAATCTATTTTTAATCACATGCTTTATTTTTTTAATTTTTTTTTTCAATTTTACAAAATATCTCTCAAGCTACGATAAGTCGACCCGATGGTTTGTCCTCTAAAATTAGGAGATATCATTTGTTGCTAAGAGATTAAAGATTTCGATTATCATATCTTTCAAACAATTTTTTCTTAGATTTTTCAAGTTAATTTATTGGAATGATAACGTGTCTAGTTTTTATACAAATTTAATTTTCATCTTATTCTAAATAAAAGAAAAAAGAAGTTTTTGGGTTAGGGGCATAAAGGTAATTTACTTCAATATTTTTGAAAATAATTTAACTTAAGATGTTTTTAACGCGTAAAAGTGTGATGATGAATTTATTGAGACTTTTATTTTAACAAAGGATTGTAGACTATCTATGGAGTCTCTACAATTAGTTTAGTTAATAAGAATTGAGAAGTAAATTGTAGAAAAAAGAAGGTAAAGTTTAAAAAGAGGTTAAAGAGATTGTCACCATTAATTGTATCAATCAAAGTCTTCATCATAATAAGTGATTTTGAGTACATCGGATTCTACTATTATAATAAAGCAAATGATTAACAATACTGCATGTCATGTCAAGATTGATATCCTTAACTAACTAAAAACAAAAATAAAAAGATGAATGACTAAAAGTTAATATTATTTGTAATTTACAAAAGAGAAAATTGAAAAATTGAAGACTCTCTATCTCTTTCTCTTTCTCTCTTGAATTCTTTCTGAAAATGAAGACATTGGGAAGTGGTTTACATAAATTATAACTAAAATCTGACCAACCAATCAGATCTGATGAACCACTTTCCTCAAGAGATAAGGTTCCATTTCCTAGAAAATAAGAGAGAGAGAGAGAGAGAGAGAGAGAAGAAGAGTTTTTTTAAACCTTAAATCTCACCATGATTAAGAGCTTCAAATCATGGGGATTCATTTGATAATATATTCATTCCCTACACATAATTAAATAAACAAAATCATCATCATCATCAACTGATCACAAAATACCATAGAGATCGATCATCATGTATTGAGCAGCAGCAGCAAGCTTTATCTACAACAAATTTAATTAAGCAGTAGTCATAGTCTGAGACATTGGTCGTGGTGGTGGTGGTTGTTAAGAAGAGACATTGCAAGTAGCGGTAGCGGTGGTGGCAGCGGAGTTGGCCTTGTGATCTAAAATAGACCACATCACATGCACGTCTTCATACCCACATGCCATAACCTCTCCTTGGAGATTCCTCACATCCACTCTCTTCTCTTGCTCTAAAAAACAAACAAAAAGAAGAAGCTATGTATGTTCAGACGCTGGATATATATACACACACACACACACACACACATATATATTATATACTAAAGAAACAGAGAATTAAACAATTGTAAAAATGTAAGAGATGATGATTTAAAAAAGAAAAGTAAGGTCTCGTGTGTTGTTTTGAAGAAGAAGAAGAAGAAGAAGAAGAAAGAAGTGGATGCATGGGGGGTCGTAAAATTACCTGAGTCGGAATGAGACTTTTTAGGATGATCTCGAGGGTTTTGGTTGAAGATGGTGCAAGCTTTTCTGAAGGGAGAAATGATTGTTTTCTTCCAAGAAGCCATTAGAGTTGTTGTAGTTGTAGCAGTAACAAATAATAGTAATGATAATAATTTGGTGAGGTTTGAGAATGTGTTTGGCTGAAAGGGGTTGGAAGTGAAATGGGTCACAATATATAGAACACAAAGAATTATTAATAAACAATAGATAAGAAAAAGAGAGAGAAAGAGAAGAAGATGAGTAGGCAAGATCCGAAGGATGAGCAACACAAACTTTTTATTTCTTATCTTCAAATCATTATTATTATTATCATCATCGTTGTGTATGAATCAATTTACGTCCGTCTCCACAAATACTTCGATAAAACAACGCATTCTTTCATATTAATTAAATAATTTAAACCTTTTCACCTTCCAATAATTCGTATATTTTTTCATCATCATATTCTTACAAAAGTTATAGAACATATGTTAATATACATGGTGAAAATTGACAGAAGAAACCCTTTTTGTTCGTGGGGAAGCTATAGATTTTTGCTTTAAAATTTGTGAGTTTCTTTTTTACAAAATTACTTTATAATTAATCTATGCATTAACTTTAATATATAATTTTAGGAATGAGTAAGGTTAGAGTTCCATAATCAGAAGACGAATTGAATCCATCCACCCTACCAAATTTATGAACAAACTAATGTTCTATAATTATATAACAAATTTAGTCGTTCAATTTTTAAACAATACAAAATCGAGAACTCAAAAGCTATTTAAATCCTAATATAATTTATTAAAAATTCAAATTTATTAGTAAACCACAAGAACTAAATTTAATAAAAAGTTTCATAAATAGAAGAAACGTTATTGATTGATATTCTATCACTATTAATGATCGTTTTCAATCTCTGAACGTATCATAACTTGTTTTAGTTTTTTTTTATAAAAAATATCATGGATAGATGTTACTATTGACTTTATATATATATATATAATGTATAAAATGATGGTGTAATTTTATAGAATTTAATAAGATCGTAAATAATATATAAAAATGAAAAGAAGAAAAAGAGAGAGAGAGAGGTGGTGTAATAAGTGAGAAGGGAAAGCACATGGCGCACGCTCCCTCACCGTCCTCTCCGACCTTACACGTGAAACCATTCCTTCACTTCTCTCTTTCAATCAAAATTTAAATACCCACTCTTTTTCTTTTCTTTTTCCTTTCTTTATTCATTTTTTTTCCCTTTCCTTTTTTTTTTCTTTACTTCAAATATTCTTTTCTATTCAAATTATTCTTTTTTCATCAATTTTTTTGATTAAATTAGTTTAATTTCATTTTCTAGTCATTTTCGTATTATTATTTTTTCAATTTTCAACCTTTTCATTTTATCAATACAACACGTTGTTGTGTAGTATGTTACTTATTAGATCAATTTACATGTAGGATATATTATATTATGTATATTTTCTAAATAAAAATTAACGATTTTGAAAAAATGAAATTAATTTCGAGAATTAATTGTTATGAACACAAAATTACTATTTTTTTTAAAACTATGTAGTATTAAATTTTTTTAAAATTATGTAATTGATTTATAATTTGTAACGTAATTAAAAATATGCATCAAATAATAGACACCTACATTTATAATATAACTTTTGAAAGAAAAAAAAAAACTATTTAAAATCACATTAAGATTTTAGTGTATGCAATGATGACATATAGATAGATTAGTCAACATTTGTTAATAGGGCATGTTAACATCATCATTTGGTTAGCTTTTTATTAAGACTATATATATATATATATACTATTAATATAGTTTTAAAAATTAAGAGTAGAAGAACATGGTGATTTCTATATAAAACTATATCTCTTATTAAATGATTTGTTAAAGGTTTTGGCACTTAATTAGTTTTTTTTAGATGTACTCTTGGATATCAAAGGGCTAATTAATGGCAATTATATTAATTAATTGAAATGTGAAAGATGAAAGTTTCAATAGTTTAATTTCTTTGAATTTTAATTTCATCCATGTGATTTTTTATGGTAGAAGTCAATAATTCATTAATTTACACAACTATACATTATATATATATATATATAGGCAACATTATATTTTTATTTTGGAAAAAAATATTTATTAAAATAATAGTCAATGATTGGTTAATCATTATCTATAATTAAACAATTAATGTGTTACTGTATTTAATCTCCAAATGTACAAATTGTTGGTAAGTATAATACAATATTAAGACATCTATACCTTCAGCCAAAAAAAAAAAAAAAAGAACAACGATATCTAATGTATTATTATAATTATTAAAAAAATATTTTTTTATTTTATTTTTAAAAAATTAAACTTATAAATATTATTTCACTTTCATTATTTTGTTATGATGTTGTAAAAATCTAATTAACTATTGTTTCTAAAAACTTATTTTTTTTTCTAGTACATAGATAAAGTTTAAAAATAGTAAATAAAATAGAGAAAACCAATAATAGAAATAGAAAATAGAAAACTAGAAAGAAATTATCCAAGTTGGTTGAACTACTTCCTTATATAACTTTTGGATTGTGTACATTTTCTCGAGATGAATATTTTAGGGCATGTTTGGGATGATTCTCAAATGGATGAAACACTGTGAATTATGTTTTCAATAATCCAAATCCGATTTTGATAATATAATAATGTTTAAAAGTGTGAAATTAAATTAAATTAATAATTTTAATTAAGTGCGTGGTTCTGAATATGAAAAAAGTGATCATTTAACAATTTCAAAATCACTTCCAAACATACACGTAATCTATAATATAATCTTTAAGGTCGGAGCATGCATGTATATAAGTTACTAATATTAATAACTAATGATGTTGTAACTTTTACGCACAAGTCTACAAGTAATTAGGGTTTATTTTCGGGGATTTTGTATTCTAATGAAAATTTGTTTGTTGTTGTGATTTATTATATATTGTCTTCTCAAATAATTATACTATATGTACAAAATGTACCTTATATGTTTGTGACATAATTAGGTTAGGGAAGGGGTAGGGGTCCTTTGGGATATAGTCCTTCAAGAAAGTGGTAGCCTCTAGCTAAGTGCAAGAACCTAAAAAAGACTTGAATTCATTTCATGTCACTTAAATTTATTGTCCTTTTTGCTACATAGCATGTCTCTTCATCTCGTTACTACTATATATACATACTCCTTCCATGTTATCAAGAAACAAAGTTTTGAAATTGCCTTTTGCGTGTCTTCTAGTGCTTTCTTTTTCGCTCAGAAATCGTAGGTAACGTAAGATACGTTTCTAATTTGAGTATAAGAATTTAAAATCTGGTTAAGAGTTTTGAAATTTTGCGTTTTAGAATAGAATAAGCGTTTTGAAATAAGACTTTGCGTTAAGAAGTTGACGTTTGAATAAATCTACGAAAATGATTAAGAAATAAAACTTTTTTGGTTAAGGATAAGTTTTACGATTAAGAACCACTCACAAGGAAGTTTTGAGAAAAAAGTGATATTGTGTTAAGACCTTTGAAAGCTATGTTGAGTGATTGAAGTTATTCGTGGAATGAAATTAGGCGAGAAGAAAGGTTTCGCGAGGAAAATGTCAAGGGTTAACGTGTAAGCTTAAAGAGTTAAGCATGTCTGAGTTAATATTAAATTTACATGTGTGGAGTTTTAAGCAGGAGTTGACAAACTGAGAAGAGTTAAAGTACGACTAAGCTGGTTTAAGGGCTCTATAAATAGAGGACTTGGTCAGTAATAAGCAAAAATGATTTTATTATAAAAAAAAGAAGCTAAAATGTTGTAGTTTTGCTTTGGCGAGAAGAAGAAAAACAAAGTGTTAAGTGCTGCAGTTTGTTTTACGAGAAGGCTCTGCGAAAAGAGAAGGAAGAAGAGGATTTTTGGTAAAGTGTGGTGAGTGTTTTCTCTTAAATGAATTTACATTAAAGCTTGATTTGATGATTATGATTTCAATACTATAAAATTATTTTCAAACAATTAGTTGTTTTCTTGAGATGATGCTAACTTTTATGTGCACATAAAGAGTCAATGCTACCATGGGGTGTACGGGGCTACATGGTGATAAGAAGTTGCCTTATGCGTTGAAAGACGTGTATAATGCTTAGTGACCTGAGCAGCAAGGATAAATCTCCATGTTCTTGGATGTTGTTGAAACAGTAGTTTAAACTTGAAGTAATGAGACCAAGTGTAGAGAACGATTCGAAATCCTTGACAAAAAAGTTAGTTGACTAACAGGTGTTTATGCGAAATGAATATTGATGTGATTCGCGAGTTGATCTAATTCTATTGTAAAAGTGATTGCACACGTTTTGATATGTTTTGTGAAATGACGAAGTATTTATTAATAAACTAATTTGTGTTGGAATTTATAATTTGGCAAAAAGAAATTACTAAAGGGCATTGCGAAAAGGATTTCGTAAAACCTCACTAAGTCTTTTAGGCTTATGTTTTAAAAGTCTCATATTCCAAGAACATGCATTTAGGCAATGTAGAGAAGAAGGTTGAAGGGCTTGCGACGAGTTGAGGAAGTCACAAGACGTTTAAGAGTTGTTAATTATGTTTGGTCAAAGTGTTGTAATTGTATATTCTTACCGAACGCCTATTATTAATAAAATGTACGTTTTGATTAAGTTATTTATCACATTTGGCGTTTAAGGTTAACTGCCGTTGTGTTCTGAGTTTCATTTGATAGTATAAAAGAAGTTGAAAATAAGCTTAGCGATAAGATCAATTGCAATTTTAAAGCAAAATCACGTCCTATTTGCACTACTTCTTGCATTTCAGTCACTGTCTTGCAAATTAGGGTGTGACAAGTAAAGATTTAGATCGATCAACCATTGTGATAAATATATTCACGACTATATTTTTTATTTATTTAGTCAATCGCTCAATCGCCTCATCAAACAAATGAAAGTATTCACACAATATGAAAGTACTCAAACATATATAGCTAAGTCAAAGACATACATTAAACTGTGATATGTCACTTATTAGGGACAATACGTACCGTACCATCCACCTTCTCGTAAATGATACACAGTTAGTTTTCTTATAAAAAAAAGACTATTGATATATATATATATATATATATATATATATATATATATATATATATATTGTCTAGCTAGCTCAAAACCAATCATTCTATATAAACTAGAGTATATAGTTGGATAACCCTAAAGTTTTTTTAATTCCTTTGCTGCTATGAACTTTTATATAATTGAACTATATATCTTAGGTTTATGTACTTTTTTCTGCATCCTTTGGACAAATGGTGAAGTCTATTTCTACTTTTTAAACTAAAGACAAACAACCAAACAAGTTTGAAATCACTTTCTCCCTCATTTGTGTGTTAAAGTCTCTCATTTTGAGCCAAAAAGCATATACACACATTCTTTTTCATTGCTGAAAAAGCTGCCTTTTGCTTAATTATATATATACTTTTAAGTCTTCATAAATCAAATGCCATCCATCTTAAATTAGTATTAAAACATACTTAATCGCGTCATAATACATAACTTCAACCTTACTTTATTAAACGAACATTATTATTTAAGATCAGGTTGACTCGCTTCATTGCCAAAGAGATAGGAGACATTTTATTCCTCAAGAAAACCATAAACAAAACAATTGAATCTCATCTCGACAACTCTAAAACATACATATACACTATTTAAGCAAACACGAAGCATATTAATCGTATAAATACCGTTTTTATAACCCATATTTTAAAATATAACGAGTTAAAAACTTAAACAATGTGTAACTGTTACTTTGATCTGACAATCCATATAAAACTAATCACGTTATTATACACTTAATCATATTAAATAATTTCTCCCAAGAATGGAAACATAATCCAAACACACACACATTTCAAATAAACAAGACAGTCGTACATAGTTTAATATTTAAACTATATGGGGAAAAGTGTGAGATGTTGATAAGATTATTATTATAATTATTATAAGTATGAAGTAATTATAATATATAGTTTAGGGTTAAATTCAATGTGTGTATGTTTGTGAAGTGAAAAGGGTTTAAATAAATTAAAAGGTCAAGTGGTGGAGAAGTGGGAACACAAAGATTAAGAATCTGACAAAAGCATTTCACAAAGTTTTGAAAGTTTGAAGATTGAAGTTTTGAACCACTCTTTTTCTTTTTCTTTTCTACCCCACCACATGTATATATATATATATGTGTGTGTATATATATATATATATATATGATATATGAATGTGGAAATGAATAAAATTAAATGACTGCCTGCCTGCCATATGCATATTGCATAATAATGCATCTGCTCTTTCACATTCATGCACTCAATCCTTTGTCCCCCACAACCTTTTGCCTTTGTCTTTATAACTACACATCTTCAACATTTGCCCCCACACACATATATATAATCAATTCACCATCTTTTACACTGATCACTTTCTCTTAATTAACTTTTATTCACTTTTCACATTACCTTTTCTAGACTTTCCAATTTCCACGTTTTTCATTTTTCCTTTTCTGATATACATACATCTATATAACTGCACTTTAATTTATCACTTCCTTTTTACTTATCAAATTCAATATATATAAATATATGGCGTACCAACGTCTCGTTTACTCCGTTGAAACTTATATTCATCCTTTTCTTTCGAAAATTTACCTCTCCTTCAATGGTGCTTTTATCCTCCTAGTATGGTAGATAGAGTCGACACTTTAAAAGATGGATTCTAACCACTTAACTTTGAAATAGTTATTCTAATATTATATCTAGTTTTAACGTTGCTATAATTTTTATCTTAACTCAAAAGGGTTAGAATGTGATAAATAGAAAATTAAAAATTGATACTAATAAAATCTAAAATTTTTATAGATGGTAAACATTTTAATTTATTTTGCTATTTTTAAAATTGTCTCTTCTAAAAATTTACACATTAAACATGTATCAATCAATTAATCTAATAAGAAAGTTGTTATAGGTTTTTTTTAAGAACAATTTTAAAGTTAAAATTAACCTTTTGAAAAGGGCTATCTTTAGAGTTCTAATAAAAGTAATTAATCATGTGAATGTGATCATGATTGTTCTTATTCCCACTTTAATTTTACTTTTTCTTTAAATGGTGAACAAATACCACGTACAATTTAAAGATAAAATTCAATTTTATATCTAATTAATTAATTAACTTTTAAATTTTGAATAGGTTAAAAGTAAGTGTTAAAAAGAATTTATTACATATTCTCATGCAAACTTAAATTTTGTTCGATACAAACGTTATAGTTTTAAAGATTAAATTTGGTAATTTTATTCGGTTATATATGTCAAACCGTCAAATATTTTAAACGTTTTTTTTATCAAAAGAATTTAAATGAAAAACAAGTTTTTTTTTCTTAAGTCAATTCAAATAGCTCAAAATTGGTTGCAAATCAAAACTCGAATACTAAATTAGCAAAAACAATATACATATAGAAGTTGAATTGATGCTGTCTAAAATTAGAGCTAATCTAGAGAACTCCAAAAGAGACATTATTGTCCAAAGAAAAAGGAACCCTATGACTATATAATATTATTTATACATTGAAGAAAAAAGAGTACAAAATGAGTATACGGAATATTTTTGAATAAGTGTGAGAGGAAAGCAATAATAGTAATAATATGAGTTAATATAGAGTTATTGAATGGGACACAATTTGTACAAACATCATCATCTCTTTGCTACCTCCTTTTCTATACTTTACCTGCCATTTCCATTCTCTCTTTTTCTTCTATTATTATCCATTCTTCTTTTACTCTTTCTTTTTCCCCAGGAAATAATCCCATGAAGTTACTCGAAAACGATTTTAACGTGAAACATTGTTTTCAACATGTTAAATACATATTCACATACTTTAATTTTACTCGAGGCATATAATATTTACTATCTAGCTAGTATGACTCGAGAATTAATACCTAGTGAAATCAAGGTGTCGGGTGGAGAGGAAAAAGTATGATATAGTAATTGAAATTATCGTAGGAGTTAAATTTATAATGATACAATAAAATAAAATTTAGGAATATTTTATAGTTTCCTTTTATGGCCAATAATTGCATAAATTCAAAGAAAAAAAAATTAGTTTGAGAATATAAATTAAATTATATTTATTGTAAAACCAATAATTAATTTACACATTTCAAATTAAAGTGATGGTAGAAAAGTAAATATTGAAATTTATAGTAATTTGTGATCTAATTTGATTCGGTGAAAAATTATGTATCTAATTTTTCTTATTTTACAATGACATTGACTTTATGAGTGGTAGCTCCTAAGCATTATTAACATTAAGAAGACCACTAACCATGGGATTAAATGCACATTAAAGCAACGATTGATATGATATAAACTTATTATATGTAAGTTGAATTATACTTATTTGTTTTAATTTAGTAATACTTTTTTTGGTTTAGCTATTTTTATAAATAAAAAGTAGATTTAAGTAGTTGGGCTAGTTTGTTGAACATGGGCTATTGAAGTATTTTGGGCCACCATGGGCTTTTGCATAATAATTAGTCTTTTAAGTTCCTGAGCAATTTGTTATTTTTCTTATAAAATATTCAACTTTACTAAATTAATTTTTGTTTCATTTTAAGTATCAATTGTTCGTATTCTATAATCTATTTTCGTATCTTATCATGATTTAATTACAGCTCTCTAAAATTAATTATATGAACAGTGTCTTCTGTAGAATCACGTAGGAATGATGAACGATAACGTAAATATACTTCAAACGGTAATTGTGAGATCATAAGTATATTTTATATCAACAAAGAATGGTAAAAAAAGTAGATAAGTTATTAAACAAAGTATAAGATCATAAAGTACCATCAACTATAGTCATGTGAATTAAAAACTGAACCAAAGTTTAGAGGAAAAAAAAAAAAGAACTAGAGCACACACTAATGAAAGCATAGGAAGAAAATGGAAGCATATCTGCAAAAGATTATTAAAGTAATTATCACATGATATGGTGAGAAGAATCAACCTAAATATGATTCTCTCTTAGAATTAGAAGTAGGTGTGATATTCATTCATTAAGAACATATAAAATCAAATATCAAATGAGTAGGGGCAGAGAAGAAGTTTAGTAGCCCTTTTTAGCTTGGAAATTAAAACATATATTAAAATTAAAGCCACCATTTTTATATTAAAATAAAGAGCTTCTTTAATATAAACTATAATTATTTCACATCCCTAACTTATAATTCAAACCATTCATCTTCTTCCATGAATCAACCCTAAAATCAGACTTTTCCTTTCACTTTTAGCCTCTCTTTTCTCCATATAATTAATACACACTTAATTCCATTCTTGACTGCATCATTACAACTTTGAACTAGGTTTCAAAATTTGTGTCTACATTTGTTAAAAGTTTTATTCTCTTCAAGGGTTCCTTCTATTAATATATTAATATAAGATGAAGATTGATGGGATATATGGTGTTAAATCATACGAGACATAATTCACAATATTACTATTTAAAATAACTCAACAAGTAATGAACGTACAAACTTCGAGTAAAAACGTAATGCAACTTACATTGTAAATGAACTCATCTATTATTGTCTAGTGTCTATGTTGTACAAATAAAAATTTTGTCCTTTGGTTGTTTGTTTTCCCATCATGTAAAAGGTGTAGGCTTAACCTAATCGTCGCTCGATCTTTTGGTTATATACATAATTTTTATTAGTAGTATTTTTTTAGATTAAAAAAATAATAATGATGGTAACAACGTTCAAGTAAGTTTAACTTGAGAATAATTTGACGCAACTTAATCAATATTTTTGAAAAAAACACAAAAATAAAAAAACAAACTAAATTAGTGAAAAAGCTTTTCAATAAACAAATTAAAATGTATATCAATTATCATTATATTTTGTTGCTTATATAATGGGAAAATGTCAAATATAGATATCAAATTCATGTTTTCATAGAAATATGAAGAGAAATTCAATACTAATATTATGTTTACATTGAAAAGATGAGATGAGATTTTGTTATAAAATTAGGGAATGAGTGTGTGTGTGTATGTCTTGTTGAGTACTAAACCAAAGTGACCCTTTTGGCATTATTTTAGGGTATTTGTTTATGGTCCCTTTTTGGGTTAGGCCATTAAAGGGTTTTGAGCTGTATGGCATGACTCATGAGCATTAGGTTCTCTCATTATCATCTCCTTCTTACCATTATATATATATAATCCATAACATCAATATATTTTCTGCTTTTTATTCTTTCTACATTCTCCTACCGAGTTCAAAATTTCATTAGAAATATGCATTTCTCGACACTAATATCTTTTAAACGCATACTAATGAATGTGCGGTGAAAAATAACTTGATACAACTTAAGTTTGTATGTTTAATTAATACATGAGATTTCCTAAACTTTAATCCAAATTTAACTTTGAATAATTTAGAATTGAAATTTAACGTGTTAAAAAAAGAAAACTTTCCATTAAATAAAAAAGTAGATGAGATTTCTCTTTTCTTTTCTATAGGGCCTAATGCAACTCATATTCATTAACTCATAGATCACCGAGTTTGAGAATTTTGTACTTTCAATTTGTACCATATTATTACTTTTTTTTTTCCTTTCTTGATTTGAAGTACATCAACTAACAACATACACCACACACACATATATATTTTAAAAGTAAATAGATAAATAATCTAGAAAGATCGTTAGGTGTAATGCATTGTTATGTATCATATCTATCAGCACGTTGTCTAAGACAACTTTTTAGTTCTTTATCTCACAGTCACACACGATTTGACATATTGTACTACTAGATGACACTAACATGTATGTAAACACCTTCAATGTATAACATATCACTATATCGAAAAGGGTTTTAGTTTACAAATCTTGTGATATGTCGATGGAATAATCAAAATAATATATTATGGTATCACTTTTCATTTATTTAATTAAGCAATCACTTCTAAGTTTGTATGCCATCTATGTATGATGTAGATTAGGGTAGATGTCCTTTGGGAGAAGGAAGAAGCACTAGAAACCCTTTTTATACCTATAATTTTCTCTTTTCATTTATTTTTACATACTTATTATTCAACAAATTAATTAAGAATTCAATAATTACGACCTATTTAATCATTTGTATTAAACACAAACATAAAAATTCAAAGACAAATATAAAAGAATTTATCTAAATCTATCATAACTAAGAGTACCATTGATAAATTATATACTTTGAATCCTATATTTCTAAAAAAAATTACTATCCATTATAATTAACCATATAGTTAAGAACATCAATATCTTCTTCCAATAGAAAGCGTATCAAAACCACTTTATTTTTCACCTTTTCCAAACCCCTATATGATGCCCAAACTATATATTAATATATATACTTTGCCCAACAAAAGGAATCACAAGAAAATGGATTTAAGTACGGACTATTGTACTATATATATATATATGCAATAATTTGATTCAATATTAACCAATAATATAAAGTGAAATTACATCACTTACATTACACACACACATATAGTTCCTTTTACAGATTTTGTTAACTTGTTCCATTCAACCATTTTGGTACTTGACATCATGAAACAGAATATTATCAGACTATGTGAATTCAGTGATTGATGTTGGTTGATATTCCAATTCATTGTTCTTTCTCGTTTAAATGAAAATGTATATGATAAACAAGCATATATATATATGTATATATATTTCTCATATACTGACAATTTGGTCTTGTTCCTTTGTACGATAGAAACTCCAAAAGGACTTGGAATTTGTACTAATAATTAGTTATATTAGGGAAAATGCATACATATTTTCGAATAGATATCTTTTAACGGTGATTATTAAAAAGTAGTCATATTTTGATAGACTTGCTTGCTTGACTCAATGTTTTTTGTTTCTTTCGTTTAAAGGGTTTATATTCGAAAATATTCTAATGGTTTTTTTGTATAGGAAGTATATATTGATGACATCAAACCAATGAATTTCACTTTAGGACAAAATCGTTAGAAATATATGCTTTGTGAACTAGAAAAGAAATTGTGCTTTTATCCAAAGCAATTTTCTTACATTAAAAAAATCCCTAATTTGAAATTCTACCAAAAATTTTATAACACTTACAATAACCTTTGTTATTATTTATTTTTTAACCAACTACTCGTCATTGGTTGAATAGTTCAAAATATATTGTTTGAAATATTTTGTTAAACTATGAACTTTTGTTTTTGTTTATATCTTTTATCTTTAAAATTTTAAAAGTTGATACAAATAGTTGAAAATGAGCATAATTCTGTTGATATAGTCGTATATTATTCAACCTTGGTATTAGGGTAGGGTGACAATAATAATTATAATATCAACGTGTTTATGAAATTCAAGAATTAAAATGGAAGACTCGTTGGTAGAATTTGTTAGCAAAAGATTAAAAAAAACACCTAAATTGAAGAGCCAAAATGGCATTATGAAATTATTAAAGCATATACCATAATAATACCATGAGCTACTTTTTTCATTCTTCATCGTTGTTTTTAGCAATTCAAACGACCATTATTTAATAACTTTCACCAAATTTTATTGATCATAAAAATAAAAGATTACAAGAAGAAAGAAAAGAAAAAAAGATTCGTCAAAATCCAACTCAATCCAACTCCAACCGAGACAAATACAAAAGATGATCGTGATATCAGAAGGGGAGGAGTAATAAGGGAAAGAAACGAGGATTTATATATGATCAACGAAGAAGAAGAAGAATTAAAGAGAAAGAGTTTGGCGTTCGGGATCGGAAACACGAGCTTCGTAGAATCTAGCAATAAAAGCAGAAGCTTTACGATCAATTCCAGGCTCAGCAACCCATCTACTTCCTCTATCTTCATCACTTGGCCACATCCTTCTTCTAATTTCACCACTTTGATCTTCAAAATAATGACCTTCATAGTCATTCCCATAATCTCTTCCTCCCATGAAACAACAGCTTTTCAATATGCTACAAAATGAAAAGCACTTCAATGACTTTGATCTTCCCCCCATATAACAGTAATAACAATATATATATATATATAAATATATATATTTTCTTTGAGAAGAAAGCACTTTTAATAAATTTCCCTCCCTTCTTCAAATAATAATAATGGTGCCTTTTCTTTTCCTTTCTAGTTCTCTTCCCTAAGCCTTTTTTTCTCTCAAGAGAAAAAGATGAAGGAATGAAAGGTAACTTGGAGGGGGTGTTTGTAGTGATAATATATATGTGGGAGAGAATATGATGGTTGCTGAGTTTATATAGTGGAAAACAACAGCTATATTGGCTTTTTGCTTTTTGTGAGACAGCTTGTTGAAGGGTCTTCTTTTCTCATAAAAATAATAATTAATTTATATGAAATGACCTTTTCAAGTTTAGGTTGGTTTCAATTATATATCTCATGTTTTTTAAGAAAACAAAATTATGCTTAAGTTTACTTTAGGGTTTGTTTCAACTATGTGTTCATAAAAAAAAAAAAAATCTTTTTGAAATTTAAATTTTCACCTTTTTGACTTTCTCAAATTTGTTCAAATTAATATATATACACCCTTGAAGAATTTCCTTTGGATAAAAATAAGATGGGAATTTAGTGACCATTAATGCAGGTAAAAATTGAAAAGCACATGTCACAATAATGGTAAAAATTGATTGCATAAAGGATTCTTTTTTGTTAATGATATCAGTTGAGGGGAAAAATTGGTAACGATGGTCTTAATCAATCTTCTATATAGATAATAATATAATGCTTATCTTCTAATATCATGTTATACGTTACACCATATTTTGGACAAACTAGAAGTAATGAAAAAGAGTATTTTATAAACATTATATACACACTTGTGTTTATATTATATATAGATATAGATATTCTTTGAACCTAGAACAAGTGCTAAACTTAAAAAGTTCTTCGAACGTAAGTAAAACCTACTCAAAATTCAAGAGTAATTTTTTATAATTCAAAATTCTTACCACAGTGTTGCAACTCGTAATTTGGACACGGTAATGAAAGATTTCTAATTAGATGATATATCAATTTAAGGGTTAAAATAGAACTTTTTGGATGAACAGTAAGTAGAATTAAAAGCATACCTTCTAGAGAGAAGCACTTTGTATATTATACATTTTAGCTTTTTTTCTTTTTAACCTAAGAAATGAATGGCTAGGATCCAATGATATGACTTGACAGAGTTATTAAGATAAGGGTATGTAGCCTTTGAGATGTAATAAAATGAGACTAAAAAGCACAAAAAATTATTGTCCTCTGCTTTTTTATTAAACCCTAAACTCTCTCTCTCTTTCTCTTTCTCAACTTTTATTTGTTCTTTCTATTCTCTTTTCCTTTTTCACAGAGGGGATTCTCTGCCATAAATCCTCGTTTAAATAATGCCTATGGAAACAAACTTTTTTTTTCTCTTTGCTTCTGCATGATGAGTAAGGTTGATAGCACAAACTTTTATATGTTGATTAAGCTGTATTTATACTGACATATTCTATATAGTAAATGACTTACTTACATAAGAATAGGAATTACAAAATAACAGCAAAGAAATAGCTATAAGTAAATGTTGAGAATTAAACAAGAGTGTGAACAATTTTTATAGCTCAAACTACTTTGAGCACCACAACTAAGAACACATCTCTCTTTTGGCCAGTTTGCCTCTTAATATACCAAAGCAGAGAAATATGAGAAAATAGAGAGGAGGAAATTGAAGAGGTAAATCTTGTTGTGAATTGAGAGAAACAATTAATAGTATAGAAAAGGTTAAGATTTTCTTCTTATCTTACAAAAAAATAAATCATATATTTAAAAAGAAATAAATATTAAAAATGAAAGACCAAAAATAACCTAATTTTTTATTTAATATTAAATCAATCTCCACCAACAACAAACAAATTTTTTTCTTAAAAAAAAAAAGAAGATGAAGAGGTTTGATAGTATATTTAAGATTAAAATATTACCAAATGTTTAATTAATTTCTCATACTTTATGTTCACTTATAATGTTAATTTGAAGGTACAGTACTTCTAGAAATTGAGTCGTTCTTGTACTTCACGTATATGTCTTTGATCAAATCCATCGTATCTATTAAAATCTATATAAAAAAATTGAGGTATAACATAATATTCTTAATTAAAAGAACAATGTGTGTGTCTGTGTGTGTATATATATATGAAGTTGAGAATAAGGAAAACACAGGGAGGTTTGCCAACTTTGAAATCACTGGAAAAATTGCAAAAGAAAACTTAAACAAATGAAGGAATGATAGAAAGAAAAGCCTTTGATCACATCTCTCTTTTTCCTCACCGTTTCTTATCAGACAATTAGAAGGTTCATGCACCCCGTTGGCTTTTAAATAATAATAATAATCGTTATATAATAATTATTTTAAATGACAAAACTATTATAAAATGTTATTCTTTAGTGATAACATGATTGTTGGAATGTGAGTTGAACTGAGGGCAAAACATAGCAAAGAAAGGGTAAAAAATGACAATTGTGGCAGTAATGATCATTGAAAAGGGCATTTTTATTTGTTTTTAGGACTTTGAAAATGTTGTTGTGGCTGTGGGTTAGGCCCTTTGATTGAAATAATAAAGAAAGCTTTTGAAATTGTGGGAAAGGAGAGGTTGGGTTTAAGGGTTAGGGTGAAGTTTTCATAAGAAACCTCCACAGTGCATTCAAGCTGTCTGTCTAACTTTTAGGAATCTAAAAGAGAAATGCCAATCACATTAATTCTCTCTTTTTTGTTTCCCATATATATATTTTCCCCCAATTATGTATTACTTTAATTTATTCCACTTTTTAGTAAATAAAATAATGGGTTTATTCATTAATTATATTAATTTGAGTATTTTATTATTTGGTTTTATTTTAATATGGAAATTCAAAGTTAATTAATTAATTACATGTATTTCTCTATTTATTAATTGCAGATCAGAGGGAAGTTTGGTAGAGTTTGTTCAAAATTAATTTCCTTCTCCTTAACACTTAAGTAAAGGTTTTTTTTTTTTTTTTTCTTTGTAGGGTTTTCTGTTTTTCTTTGTAAAGAGTTTGAGATAATGAGTACTGAACCCTAAAATGAAAAAGGCTTTAGGTCAAAGTATTTCTTGAGATAAAAGGGAATATGGTAATTTGGTGTTGGTCACTAAAAGTTGGGTAAAGAGTTGAAGATATACCTTATATTTATATCATGTTGACATATGTACGTTATGGGTCATCTTGGACAACCGGATGTATAATCGACATTGACCAAGAAAATTACAAGTTTTAGACAAAAGGTATCATCCTATGGTCGGCCTAGAGGAGAAAGGCTGGTTGGTTTAAAACTTAGTCCAAACATATATGGTTCGTGGAATAAAAGCCCTAGCTAGCCAAGGACATCACCGATCCTAAGACAAAATTTAGTCCTAGGGTGGAAGGTTCTTGGCCATGGCCTCGTTTGAGGCCAAGCCTAGCTAGCAAAATGGCCAATGTTGCATGCTCCAACTCAATCATCGATTCCTATTATAATACAGCGTCAAAACTCTATGAATGATGACTTAGGTCATCTATTCCTATAAATACATCATTATAACTTCAAAGAAAGTAAATTCTCACTTTGAAATCCTTCATTAATTAGCTTCCACTTTACACGTATGTATATTAGTTTCCACTCTACACGTATGTATATGTTTACTTTAGTTTATTAGAGGTTAGGCTCTTTATTTTCCATATATGGAAACATCACGTGGCTTATTTGCATGCTCTAGAAACCGAAAAAAAAAGAAAAAGAAAGATAAATTGTATTCTTAATGCAATTTGGATCTAAATCTTAGTCATTTCAATAAATCAATATAGAGAAGAAGCTGAACTAAAAAGGATAGTATGGGCATGATTTTGAATATAAGGTCAGTTTGAGACATGGTTTTTGATGAACTAAAAATTAACAACCAACTTTCTCAAAATCTAATTCAAACATATATTAGTTTTTATAACATACTTCAATCTATTTGGATAGTTTTATCTGTCATATTCGACTAATCAAGACATACATATCTTTAACAAAAGAGTTAGCTAGAAATTTGAATCTTTATTATCCAACGTGTTTTGTTGATAGATCAAAAAGGAAAAAAAAATGAATATTATCAATGATCGGATGACTTTTAAATCTATAGACTAAATTGATACAAACCCTAAGTATCAAGCAACACAAATTTTACTGAATCTAAGTTAAATTACAAATTTAATCGCCTAAACTTTTGAAGGTTATTAAAATAAAGATCTGACAATATGATCTTTTAGTTTCAATTTTTTTTGAAGAAGTGTTTGGTTTTTGATTTTTTAAAAAATAGTTTTCGGTAGATTTGGAGAAATATTTTAATGTCAATGGGTTGCAGATTGGGGGAGATGGGTTCGGCTGACAACTTGTTTGTGGCTGCTGCAATAAGGCTTTATTGATATGGGTTTCCTCCTCTTTGGGATTTCCTGTTGTCCAATTTGGGAGGATCAGAATAAGGGTTGATAACTCGATACCTATTGCTCCTGTTAATTGCAAAGTTAAATGGGATTCTCCATTATTTTGATGAAGTTGCTGGGAATGGAGAGGCTTGTTTCGAGTTCACGTACCCATGAGTTGGACCCTTGCTCGAGTGATCAGATTGATGTTGTGATCTCATGAGAGTGTGGGTGCGAGTCGCGAATATGGTTTGTCTTGGCACCACAGGAAGGGTGCCTTAAAATTAATGTTGATGCTGCCTGTTCACCCTTCAAAGATGGTATGGGTATGTGGACAATCATAAGAAACCATAATGGAGATGGGGTTGCAGCTGCAACTGAGTTTCGCCATGGTTGTTATGTGGGTGAAGGTGGAGAGATTTTTGCTTTCCTTTATAGTTTATGGTTTGCATTTGGCGAGGGAGATGGGCCTCGTGGGGTTTCGTACCACAACCCATTTCATTTCTTACCAAAAAGTAGGTTAGGTTTAGTCAAATTCTTCCCACATCGGAAATTTACCAATAACAATACTAATATTTAAATGGAAAGAGGAAGCAGTAGGTCCCGACCTTACTTGAACAGGATCTGTTCTATAGGTTGTACCTCTGTGTCCTTGAGTTCTAAGGAGACAAGAACCAAAGTCTGGTGGATGATTTCTGACTTGTGACTAGAGCGTGATTAACGGTACATGGACCCATGGTCCAACGGCTGTATAGGATCGTTCTCGGTAGCATTACTACTTCCGGGATGGTTGCAAGTCAGTCTGACAGACCCCTTTTTATATTTTCTTTTTTCTACTTTACAAATATTCTTAAAATTTTTGAATTTTGAATTCTTTTTTAAAAAAACTTCTTGATATTATTATTTTTAAAAAGGGTATTTAACAAAGTATTTACTTTTCAATTACACCCAATAGGTCGTGAGTTTTATTATTAAGAAAATTTTATATGCTAACAAAGTTAATAAATAAACTTCAAAATTAAACAATCATGGTAATTGCAATGTATTTATAATTTTTCTATGGTAAAACTAATCATAATAGCGTTTGAGAAAAAAAATGAAAAAATTATTATCGTTGGATAGTAAATAACAAAAATAATCAAATGAATATAATAGATCGAACGATCGAGTGGACTTACCAAACCAAAGTCGGTTTGGAAAGTTTCAAATTGATAATTTTTAAAATTATTTTTAAGTTTGTATCAAAATAAAGCTATAACAATATGATCTTTTTTTAATTTCAAGTTTTGAAGAAGTTTTTGGACTTTGAATTTTTAAAATATAACTTTTTTTATAAATACTACTAGTTGGTGTGTTTTGATTACATCTTCAAGTATTTAATTTAGAAAATAAATTATTTTAAAAAAATATTATTTAAAAATGTATTTTAAATAAATTTTAGAAAAAATAGATTAAACAAAAATGAGTTTATCGAAAAACTCAGTCCAAATAAATCCTACATTTGCTCCTTAAGATTTTAAAATATTCTTTTAGACTCTTAATTTAAAACGTCCCTACAATAGTTTGTTGTTATTTTAAGAATCAGCTCTTCTCTTTTTAAAAGAGATTTTTATTAGTCAAAATGTCATACAGTTATATAAAATAACAACAGAAGAGGAAGTTGTGATTTAATGAACCACAAGGATGAGTGAGATGAACGTTGTTAGTTACGTGATTCCAACCTCCTTTACTTTGTTTTAATTAATTGAGATTGTTTGTTATGATACCCCTCTATCTATATTGGGAAGTCTGAATTATTATACATGATTGCAGTGTCATTGAGTGTGATTCTGCATCCTTGGATTTATTACAATTGTGATTCTGCATCCTTGAATTTATTACAATAGTGATTCTGCATCCTAAAGTATAATATCTTATCATGGATCTATGTAGAGGTTGTGTGTTTTCTCAAATGTAACTTTTTTGGGAGGAGGATGTTAACACCTTATCTATTTCTATTTGTAGAATGGTCATTCTTGATAAAGGGTGGTGTTGGCAGTATACAAAAATGGTGTTTTTAATAGGAGCAGTGCCTATAAGGTTTTTATTCAAATGAAAAACCAAGCCTCTTCATCGGTTGGTGGTGGTCATAATTTTTAGTGAAAGAAAGGTATTCTTCCAACAAAATTGAATCTTGCAAATAGAAAAATTCAAGTTGAGAGATATGGTGCCTTGTTCCTTGTTTTGTGGGAGTGATTTTTAAGTCTATTATTCCTGCTCTTTTCTAGTGTAATCGTGCTTCCTAGATTTGGAGAAATATCTTAATGTCAATGGGTTGGTAGATTGGGGGAGATGGATTTGGCTTGCGACTTCTTTATTTGTGGCTGCTGCGATGAGGCTTACTCATTTCCTTTGGGATTTTCTATTGGGCAATTTGGGAGGATCAGAATAAGGTTTGCCATTATTTTGTGTAAACAGAGTGTGGGTGTGAGTTGAATGGTTTATGTCTTGGCTCCAGAGGAAGAGTACCTTAAAATTAATGTTCATGGCTACACATGTTCACCCTTGAAAGATGGTCTCTGTATGTGGGCAATCATAAGAAAGCATGATGGGAGATGGGAGATGGGAGATGGGAGATGGGAGATGGGAGATGGGAGATGGGGTTGGGGCTGAAACTGAAGAGATATATGCTTTCGTTTATGGTTTGCGTTTGGCAATTAGGGAGATGGGCTTCGTGGGGTTTCCTTTGGAATATTGTGATGCACTTGGCTTGGTATCTCTTTCTTTCTTTCTCTTCCTCCCCATTTTCTGCTTTCTTTGTCCAAACATCCCATTTCTGTTTGTGATCAGTCTTCAAATGAAGACGTGGGTTATGCACACATTTCGGTTAGTGGTATACAAAACATAAAAGGAAGTGGGCATTAATATCTATCTAATTTTAGGTCCACCTAACTATATCGTCATCTTATGCACACAGCCCATGCTTGAATCACCCTATCAAATAATTCATTGAACTTTATATATAAAACTTATTAATTACGTACTAAAATTAAAAACCTTTAAAGTGATTACAGTTTTGAAAATTTCTTGAGGGCATCAGCAGCATCTTCAACATGTTTAGGAACAGGCATATTGGAAAGAAGAGTTACCCTTGCAGTGGATACAACGACTTTTCTTTCTTTCAAATCCTTCCATAATTGGACATCCCATACCTAACCATCACACAAAATCCTTCTCAATAACCCAACAAATTACCACTTAACCTACATTTCCAGGGTATACCTTACGTCGTTTCACATTTTTAAGTCTAAAATCCAAGGTTTAGAGCTTCCAATCAATAGTTTAGAAAGTATGAGACTTTTAAATTTCTTACCTATGCTTAGTTTCTCCAAATTATACAGTTTAACCACCCAAATTTATTATGCCTCAAAAGAATTACATTTTTAAAATACAAAGATCTAATTAATTGAAATTACCAATTTAACAAAAATAATTAAGACGTCGTGGTTCGAATCTTCAAACCTCACTTATACTAAAAAAAAATGGTAAAGAACAAACTAAAATTCAAAATCATTTAATGCTAAAATTTCAAAATCATTTAATGCTAAAATAGTTAAGGAAATAATATACTTTAAGTATCAAACTTCATTATAAACCCAATTTAGGAATGACCCTGGACTACATGTTATTATGATTTGACCATAATAGTTTAAGACCAGTGGGAGAATAAATATGCTAAAATTGGAATTTGAATGTAAATTATCTAAACTTTGTATTATATATTAAGAGTAATTATAATTGATAACCATTTTACGAATAATAATTAATGATATAACATCATTTAAAAAAATTGTAAATATAGTAAAATCTATCGCTGATAGACTCGTAAGGTTTATCGTTTATTAGTCATAGACAATATTTACAATATGGTCTATTTATTGATAGACTTTTACAAAATTTGCTATATTTATAAACGTTTTAAAATGTTACTATATACTTAACTATTTTGAATCTAATGGCTAAATTTGCAACTAACATCCCTATTAATTTATATTTGTGTTCATTTTCTAATTTTCGAAGTGAATATAGAAAAAGAAAATTGCAAAGTAAAACGTCACAGTCAGTTGGTTGGCTTTGTAAATTTCAATTAATTTAAACAATTATTATTATAAAACGATAATATAATGGGAGTTAGGTAGAAAAAGACTACCTGGATGGTTCTACCGACGGTGACCGGAACGGCTTCGGCGATAACAAGCTCGCCGAGGGAGGCGCTCTTCAAGTGATTAATACTGAGATGAATTCCTGCGACTCTCTGGTATCCAGACGCCTTGTGAGCACCCATACTCGCCAGAGACTCCGCAATCAACGCGGATACGCCGCCGTGCAGCACTTTGAACGGCTTCCAAAAACAAAATAAAATGAAATCGAGGAATTAAGAAGAGAAGAAGGAAAGAAATTAGAGGTAATAATTAAGGGAGTTGGAATATATATATATATATATAGAACCTGGCAGCAGATCGGAGAAACGAGGAGACGGCCGGAGACTTTGTGAGGAGAGACGTGGTGGACCTCGAAGCCAAGGGATTGAAGCGGAGCGTCGAGAACAAGCGGAGGATTAGATTTATCCGTTGACGACATTTTGGGATGTGATGAAAGTAAGTAAAAAGAAATAGGAATTTTGTGGAAGAAAGATTGAAAGAGAAAGACTTGTATTCTATTTTAAGGCTAATAATTAAAACGGTAATTAATGGTTAAGGCTTAAGAGAAATGGATTAAGGGATAGACTAAAATACCCTTAATATTCAAAGGGTTAGTATGTGTGTGTGAAGGGAGTGAATTGGAAATTGCGGAAGTAATAATGGATTTTGGGGATAAAGAGGGGATTGATGGAATTGATGGAATCGATGGTCCACAATGACGGTTGGTAGGGAACCTTTTTAGTTTCATAATAAAATAAATTGACAAATGGTATTATTAGTCACACAAATTTTAATTTTAGGGGTAAATTGTGTGGTTGATTTTTGTTAGCGTAAATCCGGTTGAGTAGAACTTAAATAACCCAAATTAATTTTCTAAAATATGGTATTGTTTTCTTTTTTTTTTTTCATTTGTAGTCCAACAATTGTTTAGTTTAATTCGAGTTGAACCAAATTTTTCAATCCCAACACACCTTTTATATAATATAAGTTTGATAATTCAAATTAGGTTCAAATTTTTCAATCCCAACACACCTTTTATATAATATAAGTTTGATAATTCAAATTAGTTGGGTTGGACATACACTCGTGTATTCATTTACCCACCAAAAGACAAAAAAAATGTATTCATTTACCCACCAAAAGACAAAAAAAAAAAAAAAAAACAAAATTCAAACTTCCAGGTGGAACAATCAATCAATTGATTTTAAATATACCAAACAATCAATCTTTTAAAAGAAAAGTGATTTGGAAGATGGATAAATAAAATAGTGAAATATGCTCTAGATTGATTATTATTTGTTATTATTTTGGTAATATATTTTGGAATTGAGGTATGGGAAATGAAAAGGTTGAATTGACAACTCAAAGCTTGACCTATTACGTACTTATTAATGTCTATGAAGACAGGGACCTTTAAGAATGATATCCATAGAGGGATTGATATAAGAACAAGAGGGTGAGAACAATAATGTTAATGAAAAATTCAACTATTTACAGAGGTGATTTATATTTAAAATTCCAATTTTCTTTTGAGTGGGAGATAAATGTGATCTTAAAAAAACATATATTAATTAATTAAAACTTAATTTATTAATGTTTTATTAGGAGTAAGACCCATAAACTCTCTAGAACAAACAACAAATGTAGCACCAACTAAAGATGTTAGCTAATACAATTATCCATAAAAAAAATTTAGAGTTCGAGAATATAATTCGAACTTTTTAATCTGTCGATAAAGGTTACTACATTCTTCAACCATTGAGTTTGGTTAAAAACTAGAAGGAAAGAAAAACGCAAGTCTAAGTTATTAAATCTAAATAACTTATTGTTTACAACTTGGCAAAGGTTTTGAGTGTGTCAACCAAGGGTTGGGAATGTTTAGGAATAGGCATATTGCATAGAAGAGTGACCCTTGAGGAGGCCACTAGGTCCCTCCGTTCTATGCTTGAACTTTTGGCCTTCCACAATTCTACCTCCCACACCTACAACACACACATACACACATAAAGTATTTTAATTTTTGGGTATTTTGGTTTATATATTCTCCAGATGTTTAATACTTTTGGTATTATTTAATCTATACACTCTCAAAATATTATTTGATTTTTGTATGTTCGAATTTTTAGTATACAATTAATTAAAAGGTCCATGAAATAATTTCCTATGTTTTTAAGAATTATAATTAAAAATGCCTCAACCATTTGTTTTTAGTTTTTTGAAAATAATTTATAGACTATGAACACTTATTACTTTGTTTTGTTATTTACTTTTGAAAAACAATAGTTTTTAAAATTTTGTTTTTGTTTTTTTGGAACTTTGACTTAAGAATTTGGTTTTGTAAATAACAATGATACAAATCATGAAAATAAATTAGAGAAATTATGCTTAATTTTGAAAAACTAAAAACTCATAATGTTACCAGAGGTGCTTTCAAAATGACCAAATTCCTACTCTAAATTTCTTGTTTTATTATTTACTATTTACCAATCAAACCACAATTTGACTAAGATGTTTTTGTTCTTAAATTTTGGTTAAAAATTACCTCTTAAAACTAAAAAATACTCTGAAGAATTGAACTTAATTTTTAAAAACAAAAAACGAAAATCCATTTGATAACCATTTCAATCCATAGCTATTCCAATCGGGATGAAATGGTTATCAAACCAACCTATATACGTTTGGACCAAAATCATAATTTCAACAAAATTTGCAAATCATGGTAGAAGGTTAGAAAGAATTAGGCTTAACTTTCAAAACCAAAACTTAGATACCAAATTAATATTAGTTCGGTTTAAAAACTTGTTTTTGTTAAATTAAAATTGAACAGAGAAGAATTTGACTATTCAAAATTTGACTAAGGAGATCCAACTTGATAATCATATTTTGTTTTTTGAAAAGTAATCTTAAGTAGAAAAACTATCTTAGCCAAATCCTGAAAAACAAAAGTAAGTTTCTAAGAAAAAGACTTTTCAAAATCTTTTAAAAACCAACAATAAGAATTCCAAAAACAAAAAACAAGTTTTCAAAATCGTAGGGTCCAGTAGAGAAACAAACTGTATTTGAAAGAACAAAAACAACAAACCAAACCAAACCAAACCATCACAAGAAAACACAAAAAAGGAAAGTGTGACCTGAATGGCATCGCCAACAGAAAGAGGGATAGCTTCGGCAAGAACAAGTTCCCCCATCTTAGCACTTTGCAAATGATCAATACTTAGATGAAATCCCGCCACTCTTTTGAATCCCGACGCTATCTGTGCTCCCAGACTCGCCAGCGCTTCCGCTATCATCGCAGATACGCCCCCGTGCATCACCTTAAACACCTGTGCATTTTTGTCCAATTTCAATTATTGAAACCATTCATCCTAATTAATTAAATTTACGATATCGATCGAACCTGGCAGCACTTTGGAGAAACCACAATGCGGCCGCTTACTCTGTTAGGAGATATGATTTCGATCTCGAAACCTACGGCGTTAAGAGGAGCGTCCAGAATCGACGTCGTTGATGATGACGGCGACGGGAGCGACGGGAGCGGCGGATCATTCTGAGGATTTTGATTATCCATACGGAAACCGAATGCGAATGCGAATTTTGTTTGTTGAAGAATAAGGGTTTGGATTCGATGGGGAGTTTTTGAAAGAAATGGGAATCAATTTAGGCGTCAGAATTGCATTCAAACACATGGCGCCATGCTTTAATGTTAACACAATTATCTGTTTTTTCTTTTTTCCTTTTTCTAATTTTGAATATTGTTTCGGTTTCATCCATAAACTTCAAAATATATTCCCACTTTAATAAATATAAAATATATGCTTTTTGTTAAATATTCCAACCTTTTCGCAATTCCAAAATACAGTAAAAATGAATAAAAATATTTATCCAAATTTAGTTTATTATAAAATCTCTATATCTTGTAAATCCAATGTAAACTTTTACATTTCTTCTTAGATTTCAAGTGGAGAATCCTACGTCTTAAAAATATCATTTTATCCCTTGGTGAGTGTTTTCCATTTTCTCTATTACAACTTCTCAAATCAAACTTCAATTTTAGACTTTAATCCAAAAATTTGTTGAGATTTCTTGTATGGATTTGAAAATTTCTCTCGTAAGATAAATCGTTCGTGAATGTTTAAAAATTGGGTAAAATGCACTGATGTTCAATTGTTAGGAAAAATTTGTTACTTTTTATGGAATTTTATTTTATCATATTTCGTTTATTTAAAATAATTTTCATATTTAATAATCTAATTTATAACCATTATTTTCTTCTTTTTTACATAAAAAAATTCAAAGCTAGATTTATGATGATAATATTTGAACAATATTTAAAAAAAGTTGCTATTATTTGAACAAATTTTGAATGACATTTCCTAATAGTTTGAGATTTTAGCAAACTTAAACCTTCTTGTTAAGATTTGACACAAATCTATCTTCTTTTTAGTTTTATTTTCTTTTCCACTTTTGGAAGAAAAACAACTAACCTAAAATCAATGAATAAATAAATAAAAACTAACCTACTATTGTTGTACTAATATAAATAATAAATAACGAAATATACACACATTGATTTAGAGCAAAGTACAAAAATAGATTCATTAATAAATTAACTAACTATATCAAAGCCAATTCTCCTAAGTGGATCTTCACTAAGATTGATGGTGTTAAATCATGTTAGATACCTACCTCTGTAATTGTAAAAAATCAATTCTAGAATATTGCATTAATTTATATCAAATAGTACTCTTCACATCTAGTCCTTGAATGAAATTTTAAATGAGCAAGAGATAAAACATAGAAAATATTTTCGTAAGAGCCTTTGGTAGACACTACTAGAGAAAGAGGATTTATGAAAGAACCATTTGGAGCATTTTATCAAAATTATTGAAGCAGAATGAATTACTTGTAACAATCAGTTAGAACAATCCATCGGCTGAAATACGATTAAGCTGGCTATAACAGAAATTTAATAATGCATTTGCTAAACACTTAAACACATTCAGAGAGAGATTAGTATGAGAGAAATAGAGAGGAGAAAAAACCTCATTATCGAATAGCAGAGGAGACAACTGCATTCCATTGAAGCTCAATTTCCATCTTGTAAATTCAACTAATTCTTCCAGTAGTGTCATCTGCTGCTTTTCTTCTGGCAAGCCATTATTTAGTACGTAAGCTCATAAGCAGATGGCACATCGTGCAATGGGTGGCCTTTCCTGTTTCTTTCAATTATCCTCCGTGCAAGGGACACCTGCTTGCCGACCACGAAGATGAATGCTTTTCCTTTTCCTGTAGCACCTCTGGCAGTTCTCCCAACACGGCGGACATACTCGCTAGGATCACGAGGGAAGTCAAAGAGTATGACGTGATCCACATTTGGAAAATCAATTCCACGTGATGCCCTGTTAATAGTTTTGAAAAATATATTTTTCTTAAAATATTGCTCATTCAACATCCTTCTATGAAAATTGAAGTCTTCTGACGTCTAATGTATTATCATAAAGCACATTTCCATCTGATTGACTGAATTGTGCATTTAGGTTTTAGCAACAAATGGCATGACTAAGTACCCTCTATGATAATAGAAAAAGATGGAAGGTTGTGCTAATTACAGTTGAGCTAAGCTCTGGTGCATAAATAAGTACTTATTCTTTTTGACAATTCCTCTGTCCAGGTTAAACAAGAACAAATGTTTCTTTGTAGGTCTTCGTCCTTACATGGAAATGGGAAACATGATTTCTTGAAGGAAGATGAAAAAAACTGGAACCATTGTGACGGGTCAGAAACTGAAGTGAAAATTAACAGAAATGCTACTAACATAGCCAATAAGAAAATAAAATTACAAATTTTCGAGACTTTCAAGAGGTTTGGATTGTTCCCAAACCATTCCTAAAATCAGCGCCTTAAGCCGCTTTAACCTATTGTAATGACAAACAAATTCCTTACCCAATTCTACTTTTTACACTAATAATATTTCTGACATGTTGAATTAAATGATAACTTTAATTCAATCTTATTAATTACTTGTTCATCTTAAACGGTTTCAACTAGAGTATTTCTTCCAAGAAAAGAATCTAGATTCTCAACCCAATATATAGTTTTTCCCATGTCCTTTTGTCTTTTTCCTGTGAGTTTACTCTTTCCTCTGTCTTTTGTCATCTTATCTGGCTCCAGAAATCGCACTTCTAGGTTCAATTGATTGGAGAAAGTTGCAGAATGATTCGGGTGCTGAATTGGAGACAAACTCCTAAGACTATTGTTATCAAATCACATGGCGTTGACAAAATTTCCTTATTATATATGTGATTCTGTTGGAAAGATGGGGATTATTTGTTTCAGTATTGTCCTATTCTGGTTTCTCATGAAACATATAGTTTAGTCTTTACAGATCCCATAAGGTAAAACCATGTATTCGAACTACCAATGGAGGTTGTTTTTAATTTAAAGGCAATTAGTAGGAAAAAAGCTCTTAGCGATTGAGAGAATGTTTTGGCCATTTTGTACTATGTTGTGGAATAGTAAAAGTACCTATCAGTGCAAACCAAGAACTTGGATACTTGGTTAGAATGAGAATTGGTAAATGCCTCCATATTTGCCAGCCGTGACTCTCTTGCTAGGGCAGCATGAAATGGAAAAACTTGCAAGCGGCTACCTTTTTTATCAAAACGCTGCAATGCATTTTCAACTTTTCTACATGTCTCAATCTGCAAAATTCAACGACCAAACTAACATAAGAGTAAAAACTTTGGAAATTTTGGAATTTTTCTAATAGTTATTATGTTCCTTAGTCAAAAACAAAACAATATTGATTGAGAATGGACCTGAGAGTCTATTCAGCATTCTCAAATAACATGAAAAACTACATCCGCAAAGTAAAGTTACAAAAATAGAAATACGGCCAGTATCTTAGTGTTCTATTTAGCAATTATTGTTTGACCTTACTTGAAATCTACTCATCAAATCAAATGCAGAAAAATACCGCCTAACCATCTTCAAAAGGTTGGAAGATCCCTATCCTTTTGAAGCTTACAAATCCCAAATTTCCCACAGAATTTTACGCATTACCAAAAACAAACCCATGTTGGTTTTAAGAATTAAGCATTCTCCAGAATCTTGTAGATTCCCACTGAATTCTTAAGACCTTCCTGGGCACCCCAAACAATCTATTTGTCTCAACCGTTATTTTAAAATTCAAGTTTGCTCTTCTAGTTCCATTAGTTGCATTGCAAGAGAACTCAAAAAATTGAAAGGAAATAAAGTGGCTAGCCTTGCCAATCCAAAGCAATTAAAATTGACCTCTTCTTGAGAAACTATGCATCCTTGTATAATTCTCCCAAGACACCCTTATCTTCCACTTTCAACTATGGTGGAAAGTTAAATGTACCCAATCAACATACCTTGTTACAGAAAACAATAGTTTTCAAGACTGGAGTTCCTTCTGCAATCTGCAAGAGGGCATCTTTCTTATTCGAGAAAGCAGCATCCGGTGTTTTGTGCTGCTCATCTTCACCACTACAATCTACAAGAACCTGAAAAAGAATCAACATCTCGTCACTTTACATTAACTGAAAAGGCTTGATATCATTCTACATTTCTTCAATGAGAAAAACATGAATGAGCCAAATTAGACTGATCCATAAATAGATTAGAAATTTCCATTTATATCCTGCTCTTACATGCACTACTGAGACATTGGTGAGCCACCTTCAGATGAAACAATCCAGCATTATTCCAAACAAATTGTGTGGGTTGAAAACAATAATATTAATGAATTTTTTCTTCTTTTTTTTTTAAAAAAAATCCTACTTATGTCCCTCCCCTCCCACTCCCCTGAACTCCCATCTCCTCCTCCAATTGTTTTGAGTGGTCTGTGAATAGCTAAGAAGTAGAGACACTTTTTTGGCTAGACTGACACTCCAGCACTTCCTGGACACATATCGGACACTAAACGGTTAGAAACTAGTTGCACAAAGTCAAAAATAAAAACAACGTTTGTTAAACATGCATCAAACACTTCTCTCAAGTCTATCTTAAATTTTTAAAAGATGACGTGTCACATTGTCCTTGTCGTTTCCTATTGGCTATCGGTGTTTCTCATAGTAGACGTGCTTTTTAGGTTAATAGATAGAATTTTCTATTTGTATTCTTGAGATATTAGCAAGTCACCTTAAGTTATTAACTATTCATAATAATATTAACATTAGAATTTTAAGAAGAAATAAAACGAGAAGAATTGTAAATACAAATCTTTTTATACAGGGGAAATACCATTTACAGATAAGAAAAAAAACCACCATTGTGAATAGAAATATTAGGAAATCCAACCATAACATGTGTGGTTTATAGTTTATACTTCCTCAAGTTTTAAGAAATGAAGAAGTACACTGATCTTTTATTCCTGTTCAACAAGGGACAATACACCTTGCAAAACCGGAGAGATTGTCTGACAAGATAAGTACTAATGCACCAATCATCTCCTCACACACACATACACAAAGCAATCATTTAAACTGCTGCAATGGAAAGGCCAGAAGCAACTTTTTCACACAATCAGAGCATTCAGAGCTCCAAAGGAACACAATAATTTACCAATTTTCTATATGCAGTATCAATAAAACATAATTTTAGTTTATCAATCTCTGATTGCTCAGGAAAAGTATAAAAAAGATGAACTGATATTAATTAAAGACTAACCTCCTCGAGGCTAGGACTTATTCGGTGAACTCCAGGTCCCATGATCACTTCACAATCAGGAAAGTTTTCTACTAATGTATTATATATGTCAACTGGTAACGTTGCAGTCACAAACAGATATTGAGTGTTAACAGGTGCAGATTTCATTAAAGACCGCAATGCAACTTCAAAGTCCTCATCATTGAAAAGGATATCTACCTCGTCCATTACAGCACTGTAGCACAAGGTTGTTCGAGTATTAGTACAGGCATAACATAATATAAATAACTTTTCTAACAGAAGGCAGGAAATAATTTCACTGGGGAGGCAGGTAGGAGTTAGAAAAATCTTCAACGAAGTCTGGAGCAAAAATACTCAATGATACCAGCATAGCTGGTTTATTAATATGGATCAAGGTCAGCCACTAAGAGGCTTTAACTGATTCATTATCTGAATAGCATATTGAATATAATATTGAAATGTATTGTGATATCAAACTCAAGGACCTCATGAGACATCAGACAAGTATCCTGTGTTTTTTGTTCCATCTTTTCTGATCCTTTTTATACTCTAATATGGATGTTTCCTCTGTTCAGTATCCAAACAAAATAAACACCCTCATAAGCATAAAAACATACTATGAAGAATGACCCAGCTAGAGGGGCTGAAACTGCACAAACTATTCACTACTTCACAATAATATATAAATTTTCAGCAAACAAGCACACGATACATATATTTAACTAAGAATCAGAATATAAATATCAAAGTTTAGAACAGTTTTCTGCTACTGTGAAATTAATCATATGTTTTTGTATAAATAGTATTCGGAATGAAAATTTTCAGTTGGATAAATTATCAAAATTAAAGAGATTTATAATGCAACATTAAACTTAACTAGAACATAAAATAAATATGTCAACTTGAGGCTTCGATAGTTAAGAATATCCTATCCTAAGATGTAGACAATGCCTTGACAATGGATCTTAGCATTGTTCTTTGTCGTTCACAATTTATGTATAGGAGTTCTCCAGAGTTGAAAAAATGAACAATATTCACCTTCCCCATTAATTTAGGCTGGAAGCTTCTACCAGTTTTATTGGGGAAGGGACTCCTTGTCCCTTAGCCCAGTAGGCTGCATTTGGTTGGCCTCTTTTTAATGAATCCTTTCTCCTTTCTTAACCATAATAATAATAATAACCAATAAATAAAAATTATGGTTCCAAATAAATTGATAAATCATGGAATTGTTCACCAATAGCAATAATACTTCGGCTCTGATGTGATGTGTACATTTAATATCTTGAACTGAAAGAAAACTGCTCGATCAAGTTAAAGAAATTTCTTACTGTGTCAAAATCAATTAGGACCTACAATTGAAAATAAAAGGAGACTCAATAGAAAGTAACAAAAGGAAAGAAAAAAAGAAGTTTTAGAAGAACAGGATTACCATCTTAGATTTGATAACAGCAAGAAGCCTTCATTTATTAGAAGCATCAAACGACCAGGAGTTGCTATTAGAACATCAACACCTTCTTGTAGATTATCAAGTTGAGTTTTCTGCCGGAAACCGCCTGTCACGACCATAGACCTAAATGGCACCCCAAATTTTGAAATGGATCGGCAATTACTCAAAACCTGTGAAATTCACATTGACGTCAAACTTTAACCTCCCAATGAAAAAAATACTGACACAAATCTTTTAATTTTAAACGAAGCAGAATTGGTTATTGGTGCCTACAGGGTCGATTTCTGTGATTTAGTACCTCATGAACGCTTTTAAGTTACTAGATATGCTAATATTTTTTCCATTTCTTTCAATACATAAGTCTCTGTTAGAGGCTAGCCATGAGAAAATGCAGAATAGTCTGCTTCCCATTGTTCCATAACATGAGAGAGTTAATTTGGAAGTTATTCATTTCAAGTATTTAAAGTATTTCTCCAGTATTTGGATTTTTACTACATAAAATTCATAGATCTAAATGAAATGGCAAACTCTCGTTAACATGAAGCACAATTTGGTTGTTAGTTCATAACAGAAAATGCGTCCATTCAAAAGTGAATTTACTGAAATAATCAACCAATTAATACATTAAGATAAAAAATGATAAAAAACTGAAAACATTTTGAAGAAGAAAACTGAAAATAATCAACCAATTAATACATTATGCTTCTAATAACGTGACAATAGAAGAAAACTGAAAACTTTGAAGCACTCTTAGTTGCTGCAAGAATAATCAACCTGAGAAGCCAATTCTGCAGTTGGCACAATGATAACAATTTGGGGACTTTTTGAAGAAGATTTTTGATGTCCTTCAAGTTCTTCCTGTCTCAGACGCTGGATCAATGGTACAAGATATGCTAATGTCTTACCAGATCCACTTTGATCAGAAATTATACAACTCTTTCCATCAATGACTGATGAAAATGCCTTGGCCTGCCATTATTTATTATTCATATAGAAGCACATGTAAGCACTGTGATCATTGCTTTTTGTAGCAAAATAAGATACCTTTTTTCTGGTTAAAAGATTGGAAACTGAACAAATCAAATCTTCATTTCACCATATTATTTTAGTATTCCATGCTTCATGTAAGATTCTAAATCTTTTGTCCATACCAAGCTCGTTTGGTCCATTTACTTAACAGGAAAGAGAATAGCACACATACACACACAAAAAGAAACTCAATACATGATCAAAAACTTCAAACTTGCATGGTCTTATGCTCGTTCAGACCAAATTTAAAATAAGACCTTTCTTCATTCCTCCTAAATTCCAAACAACATTAGTGGTCAACCTTTTCACTCATGAAAACTTTAACTAATCCACCTATGAAATTCATTTCAATCTAATTTAGAATACAAGAAATTCATTCCAAACAACATTGGAGGACAACATTTTCTCCAGACTTTATGAAACATTTAAACAAGAGTAAATACAAGAACAAATATATTGTAAATTTCACAAATTACGAAATAACACAGGATACCAAGAGACAGGATATAGAAAATAACAGCTTCTCTAAACACTAAGTTTTATATATTAGTGCACAATGATGCCAATAAAGACTAACCATTAAAAAATAAGGTGGCTTTGAGATAACTAATGAACTGTCATCCAAGAGCAAGTCTGACATCCACCAGTGAAAGTAGAAGCAAACTTGGCCCTTCACCAAAGAGATCTAATTTGTTCATGACACAAACTCTAGACAACCCCAAAGAGCTATAACCTAGCAACCTTGGATAAGGAGTGTGCCTCAAAAGATAGACTAAAGAGAAACAGCAAGGAAAAGGGCACCACAAACGTATGTGGCTTGAGTCAATAAATGAGATGGCCAAAAAATCTGATACATCTTTTAAGTATGAAATTGTGGCAGTTATCATAACAAATCTACATTAAGTTCCAGAGAAATGTTTTTTCACTCATGGAAAGCAGGAGCATAATTCTATTTATGTCATACATCTTGTACCTGAATCTGTGATGGCCTAACGAAATTCTGCCTCCTCAATGATTCAATCATGTATTCAGAGCACCCAAGTTCTTTAAATGACTTTCGGCTATAAAAGCCCTTCTCGGAGGAAATTTTCTGTTGTTTATGCTCAGTTGGTTCATATTCAGAACCATAGGGCCCCCTAGACCCCCATCCTCGGAAGTAAGAACCAGAACCTGACGAAACTAATGGCTCAGATCTTGATAAATTGGGGGCAGTTGTTTGATGTCTTTCTCTATCTTGTAGTTCAGATGGTCTTGAATTTTTTTCTACATTTCTCAAGGCATTTATCCTCTTCTTTTCTCCCATAGTTTTAACTTTAGAGCGTGGATAATCAGATATATGAGGTGACCCATCTTCAGGAGTTGGTTTACGGACATCATTTCTTAATTCTTCGTTTGTCCTTGAACCTTTCGTCACTATTGCCTTAACTTTCTGAGTTTTCAATCTTCCAAAGCTTCCAATAGAAATCCTTTTACGCATTCCTGAAGTCTTAGTATCTGCTTATCAGAAAAATCTCAGTTTGAACTTACAGATGAATATAACAAGGTTCTCTAACGTAAAACAATTGGTAGTAATGATGAAATAAACACCACAAATTTCACTTAATTTAAGAGCTTCGATCAGATTACATACAGATTAGCAAGAAACAATTAGGTCAAGAACTCGCATCCTTTAGAACAATACAGAGATAAATTACAGGATAAAATCCCAGCAAACATATATCATCCGTCTAACACAGAAATAACTATCATATTAAGCTAAACCATAAAACAAATTAACGACAACTCTACACATAACGAAAATTAAGTCAAAAGAGTTAAGAGAAGCACCTTCATCATCAACAGTCTCATCTCCATCGTAACGCAATTCCTCCGAGGAAGTAACAGTAAAGTCATCCTCGTCAGTAAGCTGGTAAACTCCAGCAGAATCCACCGATTTACGAGCATAACCAGCAACTACACAACCACCAACACTCACTAACTTGTTTGTAGAAACTGGGCGTATAGACTGGCTCAGAAACGGCGAGCAGAGGCATTGGCGTCCTAAGTAGCACGATTCGAGGGTCCGAGAGGTCAGAAAGTTGGCCGGAGTATGGATGGGAACTCTGGCCATTGCCGGCGAGCAGCGGAGAGACGGTGGATTTAATATATACACTGTATATCTTCTTCTTGAAATGGGGTTTGGATTGGAAATTTGGAAACAACAATGGAATTGCAAGATAATCTGAAACTCAAAGAAGCAAAATGGAATGAACTTCTAGCTGCCGGTGAGAAGTTAGAAGAGGATATCTCAGATATTGCAAAATTACCGTAATGGCGCCAACGAAACCATCGGGTAAAGTGACAAAATTGCAAAAACAACCTTAGAATATGACAATAATTGTAATTATATCCTAATTGGATCATTTTTTAACTTATGATAGTTATTGAAATTATACCCTTAGATGATAAAAATTAAACCCTCTAACTCGTACAATCATGCAGTTTAACAATCACGTTGTAACATTGTCTTAAAAAACGTGCGTTAATACAACTTTTAAAAGTTATGAGTTATAATGTCAAAGATATTAAACTACGAGATAAATGCGAAATCTAATAAATCAATGATAATATAAAAAGTGGGTCTCATTTGATTGTTGTTTACTCGTGTTTTTCCTATTTATATTAATGTGAGACTCACTTCTAAATATGTAATCAAAAAATACAAATCGATCAACGAGCAAATGATAATCAATCTGATTGCATTTGAACATTGTGAATTTGTCACATTTATTAGTACTATTATTGTTATTGTTAGATTAACCCTCAACAATAAAATGTGACAAATTCATAATTCTAAATAAAGCATAATAAAAAAATCATTCAATTATGTTTGCAAGAAATGTTATTTGCGTTTTTCAAATATAGCGTTATGAACCAAAATATAACAAAGTTTTATATATATCATTTGATATATCTCAGTAAATTTTGTGAGTGTCTATCAGTGACAGTGACACAATTCTATTTATTAGTGATTATAACATGAAATTTTATTGTAATTTGTAAACAATTTTGACATTTACAACAAATTTTCATTATGGATTGACAAATGTGATCGTGATTAAATATTAAAAAAAGTTGGATTGTATTTTTATTATTATTATTATTACATATTTTTCTAATACATAGATTAGGGTTATTTTTCCGTAATTAGTTATGTGTCAATCCCGCTCAAAATTTAATGTAGAAAAACTATTGCCCAATGTAGATAAGGCAACCCCAACTCAACTACAAAACACAATCAAATCCTCGACGAGAGAAGCAGGGCAACAATGGCTTCAACCACTGCTCCTTGTTCCTTCCTCCGCACTTCCTTTCTAACCGTATCTTATTCACAGAACATTCTCAACCGTCCGCACCTTCATTTTCCGCCTACTACTTCAAGTTCCGGCCGTCACTCTCTTGTTGTTGAAGCCAAGGCTACGACCAGACGAGAGGACCGCACAGCTCGCCATTCTCGAATTAGGAAGAAGGTAATTCCACCCTCTAATTTGGGTCAATTTTAAATGTTGTGCTAATTCATCCTTTCTCTTGTTCAACATTGTTCTTCTCTACCTTGAATACTTTTAGAGGTTGGCTGGAAATGGAGGGGGTCTTTTGATTATTCTTGCAATGGATGTATCGGGGTTTCATTTTATCACCCTATGTTATGTGCTAAACAATTGTTAGTGTACTTCCCTTTGGATATTGTTTCGTTTTTTTTTTTTTTTTTTTTTTTTGATAGCTTATCAATTCATTGATTTTTTTTTTTTTTCTTCTCTTTTTAGTTTAGAAGTTCTGGTTAGACTACCTAATAGGTTACTTCTTTCTTAGAACATTGCCACTACTTCGTTACACAAGTTATGAGTTTCTGAAGATTGAGGGAAAAAGGGAACAGAACAAAGAAATTGTTATTTGTCATTGCTGCGAGTCAAAACTTCAAAATAGAATTAATATATTTTCAAACGATAGTCTTCATAGCTGTAATCAAAACTTGTTTCGTGATAGGATCTGCTAAGATTTACATTTCTCTCCTTTGGAACTCAGATGACTTGAAAGTAGATTTATTTGTTGGAGAAACCAAAATCCTTAGGAAGAAGTAACTTGTACAAGGAATAGACAGGCAACAGGAGGTTGGACCCCAGAACACAAAATACGAAAGATATCCCCATTTTATATGTATGTTAGTTAAGAAATAAGCCTCATATGTGGAACCACAACTAATTACTACGGAAATGGTGAGATGGTGATCGCCCAGAGCTGGAGGCCCAATATGTTACTAGAACACCAACCCTTCAATTATCAATGTTGAGCAAAAAAAACAGGGTTACTATATGTTCCAGCGTGAGTGTTGAATCTAATGCTACCATTGTACAAAGGAATATGTCCTTTTTCGGATCTTTAGCACTGTAATTCTCCAGTAATGGGACAGGGTAGCATTATGCATAGGACTTCAGAGACATGAAAAGAGCAACAAGGTAATGCTCAGTGGAGAAAACATTGTTGAAAGCATTTCCTTGAACCCTACTAAGTTACCCAATTATATGCTCGAACTATATTCTGTGTTCCACTGTTATTCATGTGGAAGGTACGTGCAGCATGCACAGAACAGGAGGATCACGGCACATGCACCTGCATACAATATGAATCAAGTTCATGCATCCAGTGGATGACTAGTTTCAAATCTAAATTTTCCTTATCCATGGAACTAAGCACAGAAACTTGCCCAATATTACTAAGGAGATCCAAATGGAAGATAAACTTCAGTCAGTCAGCCATCTTCAAGGAAATTTGCACTAGGACTTCCTACGGTTGTGGTGATTGTGTGAGCTTTAGTAGGTTTAAGTTCAAATGGAAGGTTTTGTTCTAAAGATTCAAGCTACTGGATAGAGTTAATTGACACTATTTCTATGAAGCAAGGATTTAGTTGAACATTTAGAGAGCTCTGTTGACCTTGATGAGAGGAAAGAGAATAAGAGAGCCAGAGATTGGTGAATCAGTCATTATCATTGAGGGAGCATGTGAGACTGACACTTTTTTTTCATTACTATTGATGCGGACAATGTTGGGAAGCATTTTTCTGAATCCTTGTGGGTTGGATTTTGATTTCAGCTTTCTTGCATGTTCACTGTATCCCTAGTTATAGAATCTTGGTATTGATGGTTTTGGAAGGCTGACTAAGCGAGGGAGGTTGCTTAGGTTGTACTTAACTAGGGCAAATCGGAACAAAACACTACATGCTTGACCTGCATATGACACTTGGGACGATAGCATTTCCATTCTGCCATAAGATCTGTCTTCAACTGAATTTTTTTAAAATACATTTAGAATGGTTAAATAAAGTTAATAGGATTTTTAATGGGAAGTATATCCTCCCGCTCTAACTCAAAGATTTATGGATAATTCTCTTTATTTAAACATCTGAACGTAGTACATGATCAGTTGAATCTTTTTAATCTTCCTTTTTTCATACATCTGGATCCCTTCAGAACTGTTCTGGTTTACAATTGTTATCTTTATAATAGCAAATTGATCCTTGCGGGTATAGATGGTAGATACTAAAGTACAGTTCACCTGTACAATCATCTTTTGTCTTAGGTTGAAGGAACAACGGAGAGGCCAAGGTTATCTGTTTTCCGTTCGAATAAGCATTTGTATGTACAGGTTATCGATGACTCCAAGATGCATACGCTTGCTGCAGTTTCTACAATGCAGAAATCAATCTCTGAGGGGTTAGACTACAGTGCTGGCCCTACCATTGTGAGTCACTATAACTAAGAATTAGTTGATTGATCTACTGATGTAGATATATATGTGTATGCGTGTGCAGATATATATATATATATTGGTCCTATGGTAATCTTTAGCTTTCATCCACCCTTTTCCAAACTTTGTTCCACTGGTTTGATGTCTATGTAGATCTTCATACATCTACTAAATAAGAGAGCATCCATTAATTTGGTCAGACATCCTGAGAGATTTGATTACTGAACTTGAATACATAAATGAAACAGCAAAAGAAAAGAAAAACAAAACTATAAATGCCAAGACCAATAGCTAGTCTTTAAAGGAGCATTAAGTTTAGTTATTGTACAAAGCCTTACTTGAATAGATGAGTTCTATCTGTATGTCAACAAATTAAACTTTTTAGTCTCTAAAGGCTAAATTTGAAAAAGTTTGTCTTACTTGTCAGTCATTCTATTAACACTGCTAATCAACCTAAGACGTGACAAAGACTGGATAGAATTACAAGCCCAAGTTAAAGGATGAAATTAAATTTAGAGACCAAGTAGATGTCTTGATCGAAGCAGAATTCTTATTATTATGTGGATAATATGATTGTTACAGGAAGTGGCAAAGAAAATAGGGGAAGCGATTGCAAAATCTTGTTTGGAGAAAGGAATAACAAAAGTTGCATTCGATCGCGGTGGATATCCATACCATGGACGAGTAGAAGCACTTGCTGATGCGGCTCGTGAACATGGCCTTCAATTCTGAGAATCCTTGTGTGTGTGTTTTTTTTCTTCATATCTTTTAGCTTGGTATTATGTAACAGTGCCATCATATGGGCTTATTTTCTGTTGATTAGACGAGAGTTGTAGTCGTTTGACCTGAAATTAAGAGGGAAATTATTTATTGATTCATCTTTTCTTGGCATATCAATGTCTCTAGGTCAGTTTAACAAGTGTTTCAAACATTTAGATGATCTAAGTTCATATCATATCTATGTTACAGGAAGATAGATGAAGCATAGATTTAAAACGAAATGTTTTTTAGTACAAATAAGGGATAGGGGATAGGAATCACGATACCTCTGGATTCTCAGCACGTATTAATGTCAATTGAGTTAAATAATGTCAAAAGAAAATATTAATTTAAAAATAAGTTTTGTATTATTTATAACCTATAAATGCAAACTACTTGAACATGAACATCAATGGAAGATGTGGTTATTACCCTCTATCATTCCTTTTAAGATTGTAATATCTTACCCATAAAAAATTATATAATTTTTAAATTACAGTTAATATAATCAAATAGTGATATTTTAGAGTAAACATGAATTCAAGATTTTTTAAAATTAAACCTCTAACCTCAATGCAAACTTATGCTAATTGAATCATGCTCATTTTTTATGTAACCAATGATGTCTAAATTTACGTTGAAATGATTAACAATTAACTTATTATTTTTTATAAAACAAGAAAAAAATAGTTTGTGAATATTTGAGCATTGCTTAAGCATACCTTAACTAATGTGGACAAATCCTTTTGTTCCTAAACATCACGATGTCAAAGAATTTTAGGTAAGTTGTTATCATGGATTGTATTCACAACCTCTTCTCTTATCACTCATCATCTCTAATTTGTCTTTCTTCCACAAAGCTTTTGTTAGTTCTACTCCTAACAATTTTAAGAATAAGAATCAAGCAAGTGTATAACCACATTTTAAAAAGGATTGGAAGACCAAATAAATTTGTGATTTCAATATAGTATGTGTCACTCTTTTGACTTAATATTTGCTATATATTAAATGAAGAAGCCTGTGACAGTGTTGTGATATGATCTTTTGTCCCTGTGATATCACATATTTGTTTTCTAAATGGTTTTTTTTGTGCAATTTTTGTATGGGTGATTTATGATTGGAATTGGAGGAATGAATAATAAATAACATTGAAATGTGATCAACAAAATCCTACAAAAACCCCATCATTGAAATTAGCATAGAGGTGATAGGGAAAAGAGAGAGAGGTGGGAGGTTTTGGACAATGGCGGGTTCAACCGGCGCTAATTCTTCTTCCAATTCTTCTCCTGCTCCTCCTCCCCCCAAAATCCTCCTAGCAAAGCCTGGTCTCGTCCCCGGCGGACCTATTAACTCTAAGATTGGACGTGGCGCCGGCGCCGACGACGAACCAGCATCCATTCGCTCCCGTCTCCCTTCTCTTGGATCCCTTAATCTTCTCTCCGATTCATGGGATCTCCACATTGACCGTTTCCTCCCTGTAAACAATCTCTACTTCCCTCTTTTTTTTCTTCTTTTCTCCTCTTCTTGTTATCGATATTCAAAAACTGTGAATTTATTGCTGGAGTTATTCGTAGCGTAGTATAAGCTTTGCAGTTAATCAGCTGCAGAAATGGGCGTTTTTTTGTTTGTTTTGTTTTGTTCTGTTTTGATGATAGAGTTGGGTCAGTTGGTTTAAAACCATTTTACCACTTTCCAGTTCAGGAGGATTCTTCTCTCCTCGGTTTTTCTTGCAGTTTTTAATGGGTTTAGGGTGGGCAATTTTATTTACATTTGTTTTGCTCTTCCTTGCCAGTTTTTGACTGAGAATACGGAGTTCAAGGTGGTGGGGATAATTGGTCCACCGGGAGTTGGTAAGTCGACGATTATGAATGAGATTTATGGCTACGATGGAAGCTCTCCAGGTGAGATATCTTTGATGCTATTTTTTAAAAAAAAAAATTGTTTGTTATGTTTAATTCACTTCTAGATTTATTTGATCATCTTATTATGTTTTTGCCTTTTTCCATATCTCCAAAAATTGTTGGTCTCTCGTGATCGCTTGGCTGTGTTTTCCTATTGGTTGTCTTGTTTCTGGGTGCTTGCCTTCACTTACCCTGGTCATTCCATGATCATACGAAGCTCTAGAAAGTTAATATCCCTTAAGAATGTTGAGTTTTTCGCATTGAAAATGTAGCACCTGACTTTTTCAAGAGATCTGCGACTATGGTTAGGCCCATATTGAGTTTTTTGAAAGCTGATTATGGAGGATTTGGAGCTTATTGTTTGAAGACGTCCCTTTTGCCTCTATTTATTGGATATATATCTGGAATATGGAGTTTTTCTTGCTTTGGATCGGATTATTTGCCGTTCTTTTATGGAGAAGGCCCTTCTTTGCTGTCGTCATGAGGGGCAGATGAAAGACTTTGTACCAAGCATGTCCTTTTTACTATTATTTTCAATCTTCAGTCATTGGAAAATGGAGCTCATTGGAAAGTGCAGCAATTGTAAGGGGTGAAAGATTCCTTGATCGGAGAAATAGAGCTTTCAACATGCCAACACCTCTTTGTGGGCTTCTAGTTCTACTTCAATCTTTTTCCCTAACTACTTTGAGTCTTTTTTTCCTCAATGATCGAAGCCCTTGTTTGTAACTTTTTGGTTCTAGGCCATCTTTTTTTTTACCAACCTTCTTTTAACTTCATGCATCAAAATGGAAGTCGGTCTTTTCATTAAGAAAAAAGAGAATCTTTCAAATCTGATGTTCTTCCTATTATTTTATTCACTTATTTAGGCTACAACCTTCTATGCTTTCATCGCTAAATATTAGTGTAATGTCTTTTTCTTGTCATGGGATAAAAGATTTATTGTACCTCATTTGTCCTTTCCATTAATATTGGCGCCATCCTTTTGCATGTATTGCAGGTATGCTACCACCATTTCCAATACTATCTGAAGATGTTAGAGCAATGGCTAGGCATTGTACATTGGGTATTGAGCCTCGAATTTCTTCTGAGAGGATTATACTTCTGGATACTCAGGTGTTTTCCTAGTGAATTTTCTTTTTATTGTTAGCTGAGAACTGGAAAAACTTGATTCTCTTTCCAATTTAATGTTTCTCTTTGGGTTCTTATTTAAATCTTTTTGTGATCACCTTTATTTTTGTCACCAACAGTAGGAGATCCTTTATCATCTTATGTGTTATATTGTGCCCCCTTGGTTGGTGTGGCCTGTGTATATTGTTGGCCTTCTTCTCTTTGGGTTCATATTTTAAGCTAGTTTTCTTATCTAAAATTAAGTATCAGCTTACTACTTATAGATTCAAGCCTCTTTCTGTAATTCAGTGTGAGGACTGCTTGTTCTTCGTTTTTGCCCTTGTATATCTTTTCCCCCTTTTTTGAACAAGATACAAAATTTCTCGTTTAAAAATTGAAAAAAGTCTAATGTTCAAGGGATACAAGCTCTAAAATGAGTGAAATGTACAAGCTAGTGAAGAATATATGGGAAACCCCAGTCCCCTTGTATATTCTTTCATCTATCTCAAATTCTCAATGAAAGTTTGGCTTCTTACAAAAAGGGAAAAGGTTGTGTTATCAAAAGGGGAGAGAACACAAGCCAAATTATGTATTTCCAGTTTAATATTTATAGTTGTATTACTGTTCAAATTTTGCTTGAAATTTTCCTCTCTCTAGAGAATGTATAACAAAGATCCATAAAATAAACTGAAATAGCTGAAGTGAATGAACAATATTCCTTTACGGTTTGTCTCCTTTTCGTCTTTTTATTGGGTGACTGACTAATGGTGACGACACATCTGTCTTCTGAATTCATCATGTGACAGTTTTATAGTATTATATTTTTGTTTTTTACTTACTGTTTTGCATGATAATTTGGTAATTGCAGCCTGTGTTCAGTCCTTCGGTTTTAGCTGAAATTATGAGACCCGATGGTTCGTCCACTGTTTCAGTTATTAATGGAGAATCTCCATCTGCTGAATTGGCTCATGAACTCATGAGTATCCAGGTAGTTCCAAAGAGATTCTTTTCTATTTGTGCTTCGTAGGGGTTTGGGGGATGAGTTGGAATCAGAAGAGAGGTTTAGAGTTTCACTGCACGATTATATGAAAAACTCGATTTTGGTGGGGGATTTCTTTTTCTTTATGCCTTATGGCATCAAAATAGTATCTTATAAATTTCTTCCCATTGCTCTGCAAGGATTATTTTAGCTGGGCATTCTTCTAGCGTCCATTTGCAACATTGTTCTTGTGATATCAGAGGGAGTTCATGATCTAAATATGTGGCATTTGATGTTAACTGTAAGTAGCAACCTTCATCTTAATGACCCCTATGTTTTAACCATATTATGTCATGATTTTTGCTTTATGTCATTTCTGTATCTTGACACTTATTTCTTCGTTCTTTATTGGCTATTTTGAAATTTGATGCTGTTGCCAATTATTCTCTTTTGCAGGTTGACTTGCTTAAACATGGCTTGCCTGACCCATCTTCTCCTATTTCTTCTCACGCACAAAATTCTAATGTAGCATCTGAGAAGGAATACAAAGAAAAAACTTCTACAAGTGAAGAATATATGGCAACTCCCATCTTTGTTCATGCCAAGTGAGTGGAAACTTTCAAGCTTTTATCACATTTTTTCAACAAGACACAGAATGTAGTTGATAACTTGATAAGAATAAGGTCAGTCTTTAAACTAAGAAACTATTACCTATCACATGAAAGAACATCCTATAATGCTCAACCTAGCCAGAGAAACACCATAGACTGTAGACTTCATGTTCCTGCCAACTCCAAAAAACCGTAAATTACCCTGTCCTCTATAATAAATTTTGATCTCCTAATTCCATCACTAAAATCCTCGGGTTCATTTTCTGTCATTAAACTTGAAGCAGTAAGTAAAGAAACTCATAATTTAAGGAGTTTGGTGTACCAAAATATCTCAGGCGACTTATAGTTTGAGATCGACAAGAAAATGCACGCCTCCATAACCCAAAAGTTCCAATCCCCCTTAGAAGAATTCTTAATCATTGAATATTTTTCACAAGGAACATAGCAAAAGTAATAACTGATAATATTGGTGGGCTGACTTTTTCTTTAAATCACGTGCAGAGTGCAGGATCGAGATCTTGTTCCACAAAATATCTTGCAACTGAAGAGAGCATTTGCCTACTATTTTAAAACCTCTTCATTTATGGGAGACAAATTTGAAAAAGTTCATAGTGAGCAACTACTCTCCTCTGTGGTTCCTGATACCAGGAATTTAGATGTAGATGGTGAAGATAGAAGGTTGCTTCTCATCCCAAACCGGAACAAGGATGACTCTACCAGAGGTCAATACGAAAGTTTTAACTTAGCTCTATGGAAGCTGAGGGATCAGGTCTGTAGTTCATTATATAGGTTTAAATCTCTATTAATTCATATCACTTATTATTCTAGTTCTAAACTTTCAAATACCTAATCTTCTAACTTTGCCTTAAAAATCTTTTTTGATTACAAGCACCTAATCAGCAAAATGTTTATATGGTCAAGTGTTTTGGGGTAATAACTCGTAAGTTAGGTGTTGAGTTCTTTTTAAAAACTAGGTTTTGGTTAGACCCTTCATATATTAAAAAAGCTACTGTGGTGGAAAACAATCTCCAACATTTCATAACTTGTTCAGGTTCTATCCATGAATGGTGCATCGTTCCCAAGAACTGTTTCGGAACGTGATTGGTTAAAAAACTCTGTGAAGATATGGGAATCAGTGAAGAGCTCTCCTATTGTAATGGAGTATGCCAGAACGCTTCAATCTTCAGGTATGTTCAGGAGATAGGTGGACGACATGGTTCTTGTTTGTAAAGTCATAAATAGACGGCATGGCCCTTAGTATTAGGTTTCCATTCTACATGTTCTAGTTTTTTTTTTAAAAAAATTAGATTAGGGGTGTCTGTACCGGTAGACGTGTTGTTCTGTGGGCTAATTAGATCTTTTATCATACTGTTCGTACTAGGATGTAGGAATGATGAAAAACAGAATGAACTTTTAACATCAAATACTCATTAGTAGAGAGGAATTCATCCATTAACAAAAACAGAATGAGTATCCCCATGACTGTTGGACGTACAAATGTTTGGTCTTTACATCAATGATAAACGATGGCGAGTCCCAAAAATTAGGTCTTTACATCTTGGACGATTATTGATTTGATAGCAAAACAAAGTGGTGAATTTTTCTTTAATTTTCATTTTGTTTTGTTACAAATTAGGAAATAGTTGCAATTAAATCGTTGGTTCGTGTATACAGCAGAAAAGAAGGTAAAGTTAACTATAATAAAATGTTTATATAAGTAAACTAACTCTATCATTCATTCATTCCTAACTTAAGTTGTAATGTTTGGAGATTTCAAATATTGAGGATCTGGCTTTAAGCTCCACTATATATGGGTAGATTTTGTTTTGTTTTAATTTGTATGATGATTAGGCTCGTGGACCATCCTCTATGGCCATTTTCTTTGCTTCATCATTTGTTGGTGCTTCATGATCTGTTGGTTCTTAAGTTCTTTTTGTTGTTTGTCTCTTTCTTCAATTAAGTGAAACCACTTGACCCCTCTATTGGGAAAGTTGCACATGCCCTAAAATAAGATGCTCAAGTAAATATGGAAACTTCTTTTTTTGAAAAAAAAATGGTCTTCAACTTATGTCATCGTAGTGTAAAATTACCATAATTTAACCCTAAATGTTATTCTCTCTTTTCTGTTTGTTTAGTAGTTCAAGAATCAAGTACCGAGTTACTAGTATATAAAATAAAACATAAAGTAACAAATATCACACAAGTAAATCTTTAAACCAGTATGACTTTTTTATCCTTCTACCACTTTTTTTTTAATATCCATAAATGTTTGAACAGCATCGACCTTTTTCTTGTACCCGTGCGCATGCAGTAATTAATTTTTAGGTAGGTGGTCACACAAGAAAAAACTATAGCATTTTATTTAGTTATATTGATACTATGTAACGATTAGTACATCCACTCTTAGTACAAAAAAATAAGCACATTTTAAATATTAAAATCAAAATCAAATAGATAGCAATATCAAAGAAATAGCGAAAAAAACAAAGATTTCACCTCTAGATCATCGTGAAATTAGTTTTATCAGTACAAATTGATTTTGTTTTTTCTAAAAATAATATTGTAAAAAAATCAATTTTCTTTTTTTTTCTCAAAGAAATCTACATCCTCATCTTTTTAGGGTTCAACCAAAGATCTTAACTTTTAGTTAGAATCTTTTCCTCCAAAGCTACAGACAATCGCATTTAATACGACCTAAAATATGATGTTACAATAGAGGAAGTATTGACATTCAAAACCAAATAAAAACAAAACAACTTTCTTCAGCCTAATTTTACTCTACCATAGCATCGCCTGATGCTTTAGAACCCGAACTCGAAGAAGATTTCCCTTTATTCTTCTTGCCTGCACATTTTCAGAAGTTGATTAAATTATAATGGAAGTTGTACGCAATAAGAATTGAGAGAAGAAATGGGGTCAATAGGGAGACTTGCCTTTGCTCCTTAATTGCCTGAGCCTTACACTCTTCTTCACATGGAACTTGGTGGACGTCCGGTTGGTGTTTTTAAGCTCTACATTGTCATAGCAGAAATAAAATTAAATTTTCATTTGAAGTCGAACTAATCAGGCACAAAAAATGAAGGCTAATCCAATCAAGTTGTATCACTAATTGCTGAGTCATATACTGAACTGATGCTCTGATTCTCTTTCATTTTCCATACACGAGTTTCTTAAACAAAAACAAATGAGAAAATGGATAAACAAAGGTATAGGGGCCGGCGAATTTGAGTATTATTCTAGCACAAAACATCATAATACTCAAATGCATTCCCAGATGGATAAAATCCAACCCAAGTTGAGCATATAATAAATCATGGAAATGATTCCCAATCACTTTTACAAGAAGCACAAGGATTATTTTGTAACAAGTGGGAAATATGCCAAAAGTGGTCCAAAATGTGAAGGGTGGAATAAGTTATTGAATCCAAAGATACTATGCGAACACACGTGCATACTCATACAGAGACCCCAACAAAACGTTGCACCATAGATCACCTTTCTAAGTATTAGTTCTAAATTTCAGTATGAGAACAAAAGCACAGTACAAAATGGGAAACAAGATTCCCTATTACATACAGCTCTCCCATCTAATAGAAAGGTTCTCCATTTGTCATGACAGGTCAACCATTCACCAGATATAAATATTCTTCCTATAGATTCGAGTATTTGGGGGGAATCTTTGGCTACAAACAAATAACAGAACATTAACAGCATAGAGAAGAGTTTTAATACTTTTCTTAATAGATTGTCTTTTGCAGCTATCTCATGTGTAAATTATAATGTCCCCTTAAGTAACTATATTGTAAATGATCCATGTGCCAATAGAAGCGTTCTAAGCAATCTTCAGCAGCTTGAAGCTTGGATTCCCTCCCAATTTTTTTTCTTTTTTGTTTTTAAATATGTACACCATCTACTGAGTTCCTAGTTTATTATAATAAATAATAACTTAGTGGGCAAAAAAAGAGTACAGTGCTTAGGGAAATGTTTGATTTCTTCTCCATAACCCTGTCACCAAAACTGATTTCATTAAAAGATTCGGGTACCACAAAACCGAACTTTTTCCCTTTGACACGAACCATTCGAAAATGTATCTTTCCAACTTTCACAACTGTTCCATTAATTAGAAAATTTCTTTAGCTAGAGGAAGTGAGGAAGGAAAGAAAAGCCGAGGCAATAGAAAATATTCTATTGATACTCTGAAGGCATGCTCCGAAGTGATTTTGGAATGGTTTAAGATAATTTTTTTCAGGTACGAAATCACTCCAAAAAATGTGTTTTAAACATGGCTTTTGTGCAGTCAAAATTGAATTTGATTTTGAATGGATTAGGGTCATGTCTCGAGGCTATTTTAATTTTTGAACAAGATTTTAACAATTTAAAAATCACTATATTACATGCCCCGAGCATTCCAAGTTCTTCGATCAAATGATTCCCATCCCACCTTCTTATGGATAAGAGATTCCCATCCCACTCTCAGATTAAGCAAACTCACAAAGTTCAAATAGCACTTCTTACAATATGTGTAGAGCATCCATGTTTAGAAGAAGCTAGCAAGGTGGGTACACTTACCTAACCAAAATTGCCTCTATTCATTATGTCATTTGTATGGCCTCGCTTAAAACCCGCTTGATTCCTAAACTGACTTAGAGAGGGAAATGAACTAAAAACCCAGTAACGAAACACATTCAACAAAGGTCTCCTTCAGCTCCTCCAATCCAACAAGTTAAAATTGGAAGAAACCCCCCATAGGAACTTGACAATTGAAGCAAACAAGTTCAAATATGAAATTAGCAACAGCATCCCGATTTCATAATTTATCAATAAGCACAAGAAAGCTTCATTACCTTCAGCAACAGCCATTTCAACATCTTCCATGTTCGTCAGACCCATCTGTAAAGCTTCCTTCTCTTCCTGAAAATAATCGGAAAAAAAAAAAAAAGAACAATCAATTCGCAACAGAGATACTTTGAATTGAAAATATAAAGTAGAAACAAGAGAGAGCAAAACAGAAAACCGTACCCTGCGCTTTTTCTTCATCAATTTGCGCTTACGCTTGTTGGATACATAAGTAGGTTGTTGCTTGATCTTGAGCTTCTTGGTCAAAGGATCACCATGGGCGTCTCTCTTTATCTGAGCTTTAGCAGCCCGCCTTTGCTTCTGAACTACATTGAATTTCGCCATTGTCTTCAACCTCCGGATTCGTTTCACAAACAAAACCCTAAATTTGAGATATTTATTGCTCTGTGCAGCTCTTTACAAACGGATTGTTTTACTTTACAATTAGGGTTTTAATTTCCTTTTTAAAATACTTTATAAAAGAAAAAAGTAGTCAAAAATAAAAAATTTCATAAAATATTTACGCTTTCTAAAAATGTAATAAATTTTTATTGATTTGGTTGATTTTGTTCTACCCAACCTAAATAGTTTGTCAATTTTTTCGGTTTTCGAAAGTTTATACATATTTAAAAATTAATGTATGAATGATTTTTAAAAAAATCGTATTAAATGATCTACATACTTGTAAAAATTCAAAAGTTTGATTGATTCAAAATAAAATTTTCACACGAAAAACGGGAAAGAACGTATAAATTGATACACTTATAAAATATCAAATTTAAATTAATACAACTCTAAGTTCAATGCTAATTTTTAGTCCAGCGTCTTAATTGATAAACCTACGAAGTGTAGAGGAATAAATTTAAATTTGCCCTTAAGTTTTATATGACATAAATGGCAAAGGTAAATAGTATTCAAATTTTAGTCACCATTTTCGTCCCGTCCCTACCAAAATAGACCGAGCTTTATATATCACAATTAAATTATAACATTTGGCTATATTTATAAATATTTTCAAAAAATTTATCACCTAAAACATTTTTCTTAAAAAAAATCAATCAAACAAATCATTATTAAATTAAATATAATAGAAAAAAAAATAAGATAAAACTTTTACTGTAAAAATCTTATTTATTAAATTCTATTAACCTCAACATTTCATCAATTACTTGCATCTCTATCAACGTCAATATTTTCAAATTTTTGTTTTCAAACTTCAAAGATATGAATCTCAAACCTCTTGATCGAGACTACATATTCTACATCGATCGAACTATTTCATTCTTACGATATCTTACACATTATTTAAAATAAAATAAACTTTTCAAAACTTTAATAGCACACATACAAATATATATATATATAATAAAGTTGACATTTAGTGGCATTATATTAGAGATTATTGAAGTACGGTGTGTACGGTCATCCCATCCCTTCTCTAACACAATAAACACACATCATTCATTAAGTTACTTTGAAAAAAATGGTTACGTCTTATGACTTCTAACTATTTTTCACATTATTATTATTATTATTAACAACTCCCAATAATATATATAAAATTCTATTTTGATTTTTAATTATATAGTGACATTTAAATTTCAATGTTTGTGTATATAATAATGAATGGGCAAATTTTTCCAAGTCTAGGGTTTGGTTTGAGAGGATATATGATAGCTACTAATTAATTCTACTGATTAATCCTTAATTGTATCCAATTCTAGAAGTTGTTGTAGAAATATCCCTCAACTTGTTTTTTTGATACCTAACAAAGCTTCCTCGTTTTAGCTAAGAATCGTAGACCGAAAAGTAGTATTCTTCCAGTGGTTTGAAGTTAATTCAACTCTTTAAAATAATTATTATTAATAATTCTTCGATTATCAATTTGTCAATGTTGAAATAAGTTTAATAAAGTTAAATTACAAACCGATCCATTTTCCAGGTTTCGTGTTTGTATCTAATAGGTCCTAACTATCAACCGTGTTTAACATATTTAACACTTTAGGTCTAATATAATTAAATATATAGCAATAATAATTATATATGTGATAAACTCTACTATGGACAATTTTTATTTATGATATATACTCTGAAAGCTAGTTAGATATATGAATATTTTTGAGCTTGATATTGCTATAAATATTTGCAACTCTTTTTTCTTAAATTAACAAAACCTCATAGGTATATTATTTATTAAATGTAAATGTGAAATTTTAGAGATCGATCAATAGTAAATATTTTTTAAAGTTCAATTTCTTGTCGTTAGATACAAATTTAAGAGTTTGGTGTTTATGGTCATGATATGCACAATTTCTCTCGATGAAGATTACGACGTCTACCAATGCATGAGGATAAATTTATTCTGTCACACGAAGTAATTTTGTTGGCCAAAGACTTTTGTCAACGTTTTAAGTTTGCATTGGAAGAAATTTTCTCCAAACGATTTTACGTTGACGTCGATGATTGTGAATTGTATATCTTTGCACTCCAAAACAATCATATCTATCCTAATATTTTCAAAGAAATTTTTCCCCCTTTTGATCATTATTACAACATTTTCAACCTTCATTGAATTGATTTGCTTTCCTCCGATTGAACTAACAAGTGACACATCAACAACATTGTTTACTGTAACAAACAAACCCTAAAGTTAAATATTTTGGTAAAAGACTTTCAATCACTATGCTTTGACTAAGCACATATCCCTATACTTCTTGTAGTTAATATTTTTTTAATTATTGTATTCCCTATAAAAAAACGAGAATCGATGACAGTTTTTGAAACCAACAAATAATTGTCAACGGTTGTCGATTTACTATAACATCTCATCGTCGTAAAATATTTAAACCTTCGAACCTCTAATGTATTAATCAAATTGAATTAATCGATTTTTTATAAAAATCTCAAAATTTAATCGATATCTAAATATTAAATATATCTTGTAAAGTGGAAATTGACACCTTCCATGAATAAAAATTAAATAACAATACTCTCTCCATTTAGTAGGCAAAGGGTATATATATCTTAATCAACTATATATATATATATATGATTACCACAAATCTCTACCTTTACTTTGTCAAATTCTTCGTCCACCACTTACTTAACCATCAAAGTACTTTTCAGATAATCTTATTCCAAAAACAACATTTCTTTTTATTATTATTCTTTTTCTCTCCCTTCTTACAATAATTTTGAAAAATTTTATATAAAGAAAATCTTCGGCGTAAAATGAAAAGGTTCGTCTCGAATTTGGTTTATCATTAATTACTAATTGATGTCGATAGACACTAATAGATATATATTTGATTATATATGATAAATATTTTTAACATTTTTATTATTTAAAAACAATTTTGCTTGTTAGATTTTTGGAGGAAGAAATAATTTTGGAAGGAGTGCTTACGTGGCCAGTTAGGGCAAGCAATTTCATGGAAACAACCAACTTGCATGGGTTGAAATATATAGTCGTGGAATCATACTTTAGACTTTTCTTTTAATTAATTAACAATATGATTCTATAGTCTATTAATTTTCATACATTATTTCATATCTTCATAGGAAAGAAAAATCGAAAACCTTATCATCTATTGATTACATCAAAGTCAAACACCAGTAACACATGCCCCAATATTATACTATATATATATATGTGAATATTTTGAATTATACGGTAAAGTTTGGATTCTATATGGTCAAAATTGAAAGAACTTGGTAGTCTACAAAATTGAATCCAATATAATATAATATAATGTAATTTCATTCATTTTTGTTGAGTATATATATAATCTTTTGAAACGACTAAGAATTGATTGTCTCACAAATAGCTTGATGTCTAAACATTACCAACCCCCAAGGAGTTATGATTAATGGCATTAGCTTGATGTTTGGTTGAGTTTAGGTATACCTAGTAAATGTAGACTTAGGTTACACAAAATAAATAAAAAAATGTGTTGTAGTTTTAGCGGCCTCTAGTGGGCTTTTGAATTGAAGTCGTCTAGCTCAAGTGGGGTTATATATTAACTGACTAGGATGAAACCTAAAGTCATATAGTTCAACTAATGAGTCGCAATCGAACAAAGTTATGATTAGAGAGCTTTATGAAGCAAGTAGGTTGGTTGTACGTAACTCGACCAAAAAAGTAAGATTAAAAGTGACCCAACTCGAATTTAATTATGATATAATCGACAACATTCATGATGTGATCACGTTTTTCTCTTTTATATTATATGACATGATATTAAACAAAAAGTAAAAAATTTATCTTGTGTTCTTTACGATACTATAATTCAATTGGTCAAGATAATATATTTACCTTTCAAAAGGTTCAGGTTGAAATTTCTCTTATTGTTGAACAGTTTTTTCTTTGAAAGAAAAAAGATTTGTGAGAGTTTAAAGTGTTTGATAGACACCACACATCAATGCACAACATTTTAACCAATCAAACTTAGGACCACTCTTAAGGACAACAAAGTCTTCCCATATCTTTACAAACGATACTAATATCGACTTTTAAAACGAGCATCTATGTACCAATGCAGTTTTTGTTAGTCCAACAAATCCAGGAGTAAAAGATTGAGTCATCAATATATCTTTGAGATGATAGTGTTACATACTCGATCGATTCTATTCCAATTTATCAGCTCAAATACCTATACATAGTTTCATTCTCTACCTCCTCAATTGTTTAATTTTTTTTTTAAAAAAATGAAGTACTTATATAATTTTAATGTTTATTGACGTGAGACTATATAATATAAATTAAAATTGAGTTATTAATCTTAATTCAATACAATTTTAACATATTAGCATATTACTTAATTTTAAACCAAATATATAAACAAATAACCTAAGGAACCAAACCCCAATTTTTTTTTTGTTGGATTGAGTTAATTCATTATTTAATAAAGGTTATTTGGATTGAATAAATTTACAACTCAGCTGTTGTGGTGATCAGTTCAACTAATTTTCTAACGAAAACAACTATAATCAATTTAGTAGATGTTTAAACCGTTCTCAGTTGTCGAGAAGTACTTATTAGTTTAATTTAGATTTGTCACAAACCAACGTCAATCGAACCTCCTCAGATTCTCCAATAACCATCTACGATTGAGTTGCTCTATTTTTCGATCTTTTATACCTAAAAGTATCTTAGTCCAATCCAACTCAAAAGCATCCCTAGTCAACAAAATGAATCCAATGCAAAGTATAGGGATGAAGTAGCAAATATACAAAGAAGAGTAGTACTTTAGATTCCAACAACCACCCCAAATCCATTTTTTTAAAATAATAATAATAATAAATAAATAAATAAATGTTTATTGTTATTATTTAGAAAAATGAGGAAAATAATTTTCAAATATAAATTCCACAATTTACAATCGTCTCCATGTTCACATTTCCAAATCACAACAAAACAATAAAAACTCCCACAAAATACTTCCATTTCCACTCTCCAATGGCCTCCTCTTCATCTTCAAACCCCTTCCCCCTCCTTTGACCTCTCTCCATCTCCACTTCTCTCCGCCGGACAACTTATGATCAATCTCTTTCTTTTCAGTTTCCTCTAATTTCTTCTTCTTATTCTCTACGTGTTTAATCAATTCCTAACCTGCTTGGATGATTCCTTTCTCCTTCAATTCCAATCGCTATGTCCAACATTCCCACTTCCCTTTCTGAAATCTGCCTCACTTTCTTCCGCCTCACCATGTCCACCGCCGATCCTTGGCCCTTTTCCTAATCTACACAGTCCACGCACACCGCCGCTAATCCTTTTTTCTCTCCTTTCCCCTCTCTTTTTAATTAATTTCTTCCATTTTTCCCTACATACGATGAGACGAATCAGAGGATTCAAACTCGGCAAACACATCCGTCGGATCTCCAACTGGATTCTCCACAGACGGCGCCGGAATCGGTCTGGATACTCTTTGTTGAGCTCCGGACGCTCAACCAAGCCGATTGCAAAGCTGTTACGCTGGGGAAGGCGGTTGAGAGACGGAGCGAAATCGATCTGTTCGAGTAGAAGGAGATTGAGTTATGTCCCGTTAGATCGTGATTTGAAGGAGAAAAAGTCTGCGGCGGTCCCGAAAGGTCATTTGGCTGTATACGTTGGACAAAACGACGGTGAGTTCCACCGTGTTCTTGTGCCAGTGATTTACTTTAACCATCCTCTGTTTGGAGAGCTTCTGAGAGAAGCGGAGGAGGAGTACGGATTTGAACATGAAGGTGGAATTACGATTCCTTGTCCGTACGCTGAGTTCGAGAATGTTCAGTCGAGAATAAAGTCGGGTTCTAGTGGGCGGAAAGCGCCATGGAAGAAGCTTGGGTGTTATGGAGATTGATTTGATTTCTTCAATGACGACGACGACGATGAAGCTTATTCCAAATTCAGGAGGATAGTGAAGGCTTAGACTTTCCCCCCCTCATTTATTAGGTAGAATTTTTCATTTTAATTTTTAAATAAATTATGTGGTAGAGTTGAATTCCTTCTCGATGTGAATTTCTGTACAAACCATTTAAATTTAGGATTAATTACAATTTAGTCTTTTATATTTTTTATTTATATCAAAATTACACAATATTTTTTTTAGGAGTTAACTAAAATTGTAATTATTTTTAAATTATGGAGATCATAAAATTTATATTTACTACCATTTTTTTTTTTTTGGAGTGGATAAAAGTTATATGTATATATATAGTAATTAAAAATCAATGTGATAAATTTTTGGGTTTTTCTAAAAATATAATAAAAAATATTAACGCACTATTTAAAAACGTACTCATGATGAAAAATACCAAAAAAAACAAAGTGATATTTTTAAAAATAGCAAAATAAATTAAAATATTTACTAAATTATACCAAAATTTTGAATTCTATCGTAAATTAAAATATTTCTCTTTTTCTATAAAAAAAAAAAAAGGAAAAATTGCACAGAAAGGTGAAACCTCTAATATTGAAAAAATAGCTTTTTATTTTGCTATTATATTTTGTGATAATTTTGTTGGTAAAAACATGAATATAGGGGAGGAGTTTAATATATAAATATATATAAAAGTTAGGATTTTTTTATATATAGTGAATGATTCATTTATTTACAAATATTGTAAAATAATAAAAAGGATACATTTAGATTTTTTTTTATATATAAAATATTAGATGACTAAGACAAAGATATTCTCTTGTTAAAGAAAAATCTCAACGAGAGAGTTTTTATTTTAAAAAATAAAATACAAGTAAGAATGTGTATATTTATATTTAGAAAAAGAAAAAATAAAAGACAAAAGAAAAAGTCAAGATAATCATTAAACTTTTATTAAAGATAATCATTTTTAAAATTTAAAAAGTAGTTTTGAAATACATTTTAGATTTAGAGTGTTTGATTTTAAAATTGAGTTATTTTGGATAATTTTTGCATTTTTTATAATCGATCAATATTTTAAATAGTTCTTTTTACTAAAAATATTTAAATAATTTTTTTTTCTCTAATCAATTTTAACAAAGTTCGAAATATCAACATCCTTCTTCATGGTTGGAAAATAGATAAATTTGATACTAAATATAAAAATCTTCAAATTTAAAATATAATTTCTTCCAACTAAAAATAATTAAAAAACAAAGTATTTACACAAAAACCTATTACACATTTGTTATTTTTACCATTTCAAATTCATTTGGATTTTGAATATTATTATAACTAATTTTCTACTATTGGAATTAAAAATATCATAAATATACAAAATTAAATGTTTCCTTTTATAAAAGTTAAAAGACAATTTAAAAATAAATTCATATCAGAAAGAGGGTTTCTATTTTTTTAAAAAAATATTTATACTTCCTAGTTCCACTTCAAATATTTTGTTGATTTTGATTTTTGTTTTTGATAACTTTTTTAATAATCATATAAAAACAAATTATTTATATGAAGAAAAATTATTTAAACACAAAAATGCGAGGGGTAAATATTTTATCCATTTTATATTTGTCGATATATTTTCTTTTTTTTTTTTGTAATAAAAGCAAACAAAATAAGAAATATACAAATCACCAACCAAACAAAATACCATAAAAAGTGACTGCCTACCACCATATCTTTTTTCTCTAATTAAATTTGGTTAACTAATAATTAGAGATAACCAACTACCAAAAACTCAATCCCTTTCTTAAATTTAATTATAAAGATATGGTCGACTAATTATTATTAAGCTAAACTCATTTTAACACTAATTATTATTAACTTTTTATCGACGTGTTATGATATCATATTTCAACGAAACGAACTATGATCAATTTAGTAAATGTTTAAATTGTTTTCATTCATTGAGAAGTATAAATTTATTCAAATAAGAAATGAATTTTTAACGTAACTAATAAACATTTTAACTTGTTTAGAAAGTACAATTGTTTATTCACAAATTTAAATATATTTTTCCAATATTTGGAAAATTATATTCATTAATGTTTTATAAAAAAAAAAAAAAAAAAAAAACCCCTCTACGTTTTCGTCAACATCTACATCGATACTTTAAGTTTATTTTAGGTAATGCAATTTGACTTATTTCTTATCAATGATTAATCAATTTTTGGGTTTTGCCCTAAATAAACTCCTTCGACCGTGGGACAATAGAGGCAGAAACTATTCTACAAGGGCCCCTTCCTATATCGAGAGATAGACTAAGGCGCCTTTACTAATATTCTAATAGTTGGCCTCTCTTTTCTTTTTTCTGTTATGGCAACGTTCTTGCTTGTTACTTTAAAAGGATTTTACAATGAATTTCTTCTTCCATTCTATCATTAATTTGACAACGTTTTCTAGGGCTCCATATTTTATAAGTTTTGGATTAGGATCGTGCATCAAAACACATAAATTCAAAAAATGCCCTAGTAGATAAGTACAACGAGTACGCAGTAGTATAGAACTGAGTTTCTCGTTCGATAAATACTATCTTAAAGAGTATGTGGTAAATGTTTATCTTTTTCGATGAAAATAAATTAAATTAATCGTTAAAGAAAAGAAAGTGAGGGAGAAGATAATTGGGAATTGTTTTTAAATTTGATAACCATAAAAGTCAAGATCAAATTAGAGTGGAAAATCTAAAAAAAAATCAGAAGTAATAGAGTTGATTGGTTGAATAGTTAGTGAGTGGGTGTGTGGTTGTATTCATGTATTTGTGTTGGCCACACATTTTCAAACACTCACTTTATATCAATCATCAAATATTTCCCAATGCTCCATTACATTTTCTAATTTATTTGATACCATATTCATTTCAAATATTTATAAACACCAAATATGCCGTTAGGATTTAGGGTTATGATTTGTAATTAAATGCTATTGACAATAAATTAATATTTTATCGAAGAATTCAAGAAGTTGTTTTCAAGATTTTGATTCGTTACCATTTTGGTGTATTGTCATTCCATTAGTTTTACATACTTTGTGATTCATTGAAGTGTTTTTTTTTTTTTCTCTTCCTTTCTTTTTTTAAAACATTTATATGTAAATTTTCTGAGTTTATTTTATACACATTTTGTATTTATTTGATTTTTTTTAGTCTATTTTATCTTGCTATAGATGTTAACGTAATAACGTCAATATGTCAAATTTCTATTTTATTTTTTTATTCTACTCAATATCTTCTTCTTATTTGCTTTAAGATTTCTATTTGAAAAAATAAACAATAAATAGATAAAGAGGTGAGAAATTTAATTTTTTTAAAATAAAAAGTAACCGAATTAGTTTATTTGATTAAAATTTCTTGGTTATTTATTAATTTAATTAATATGAGAAAACTAGAGTCTAATCATTGAGATACAGAAGACACATCATATATCCGGTAACCTAAATAATTAACGTATTTAAGAATAAGTCTATTTTAAATCTTAAACAACTAATATATATGGTAACTTAAATAACAAATTAAAACCTAGAATCTAAAACAAGATAAAGATTGTAGTTAGGAGTAATAACTTTGTCAAAATTAAAATTGCTTTTGCTCTAAGTTAGAAGTTTCACAAGTCATTGTTTAGTTTAGTTTAGGTATATTTATTTATATCAACATTTTCTTATAGGCCTTTTGAAAAACTAACTTCTTTGGAGTGCTTCTAAAACTATTCCTTATATATCCCGATTATAAAACTACTTCCATTTATTTCATTATAGTTGGAGAGGTTTAAATCTTTCAAATCCTATTAAATTAATTCAATTTTGATAAAAAAAAATAATTAGAAAATTAAAAGATAATTTTAGATAATATCAACTTTTATATCTTTCTTTCTACTTCTTCTCTATCCAAATCTGTGTTATAAAGAAAATTCTAACTCATTTGTATCAATTTCGATCTTAAACTTTTGATATTACCGAATTAAACTATAAACTTATGTGCAAGTTAGCAATTTTAGCTTTTTTGTTTAATTTTCAAAGATTTTTTCATTAATTTTAATAAAAATAAAATAAAATATTTCATGAACTCACTGAATGCTTTTTAATGATATTTGATCAACATGTGTAAATTAATTATTAACTACTGTTCATATGTTTTATAATTCGACAACTTAAAAATAAATATTTGGAGTTATATATAACAAATTTTAGAATTAAGATTTCAAACAATTTTTTAAAGTTTAAGAGTATAATTGTAACGAACGAATGAATTTTTAAGAAAGTTGATTAAGGGTAGGAAAAGTGTATGGGTATTTACTTGATGTCATTGCTTTGATCTATTTGTTTGTTTGCTTTTATTATTATTATTATTAGGGTAAAAGAGAATATGTTATCGAATCACAAATGTTAGAAAAGTGGAGAAAGTGATCATAAAAATGACTCCAAACAGTTTATATTGTATCATTATATATTATATTTATCATATCTAAATTAGCAAAAATCCAAAGGTGAGTAAAGTAAATTTACATTGTAAATAAGTTCAAAATTGGAAATTCTATACTCTCACTTAACCTTAGTCCATAATTACAAACTAACCAAAATATTAGATTTGGTTAAATGTCCATACTCTTTTAACATATGAAATATCACCGTCTATCATATATTTTTTTAATGACTAAATCAATGTCTAATTTTCAAAACTAAATACTTTCACTTCAAATGATGATAATAATAATAACATAATTTAGCCAATTATCGTGCACTACATTTATGATTTCTATCACGTGAATAGACTAAGTGGATCAGGTCTACGATTTCGTACCTATTTTAATCAAATCTTCTTATTTTCTACTATTTTCTTTTGTAATTATTTACTAAAATAATATTATATTTTAAAATTTAAACCTTAATATACATTGACAAAATTCTATTAGTATTTATTGATGAAATTATTAATGTTTATATATTTGTATTTATTTTAAACAGTTTTGTCAATTACAATAAATTTTGTATAGTTCAACCTTAAAACTAAACTTAGACAATAAAATAATTGAAAGTTCAAATAATTAATTTGCATAAAAATACAGCAACCAACAAATTAAACTAAATTAAATATTATCAAAGTGAATATAATCTCAATCGAGATAATGTATGTGCTACAAATGGAGATCCAAATCTACCTAGGAGAGTTTACATATCTGACTTACGAGCTATGGTCTACAAAAGAAACTTATATATTTATTTTTGTATCGTGTTACATTTGAAATTAAAAAAATAATTTTAAAGCATATTTACATTTCATTAAAAATCAACAATGATGTGATTTTGTTATATAGTTTGTAAATGTTTTCTATTTATGAAAAAATTCCATTAATTAATTAATTTTCATAAAATTTATTGTTAAACTTTTAAAAAAAAAATCCTAAAAACTTGGGAAGAAAACCCTCAATATTACTCGAACTCGAACTCTCAAACGCAAGCTCTGTTCCGCCGTGGAGCGGAGGAGATTTCAGGTGAGCAATCGGCGATGGCGGAAAACTCTTCGGTATGCTAAAAAGAACATTTATTACTCTCACATCATCTTGCTTATTTGCTTTTGATGATTTCAATCGTTTTCTCTTGTAATTAATGAACTCTAGACTCCAGCTTTCGGAAACTTTCGGTTGTTTGGATCAGCGGAAGATGAGAAGCCTAATCTAGGTTTCTCCCTTGGCTTTCTCGACTCTCAACAACCGTCTCTTCCACCTCCACCTCCTTCCCTCGAAGTTCTTTCTTCTGAGGTATCATTTTCCGTGATTTTCTTCTTCCTTTTGTTTTCCTTTTCAATTTGCGTGTTCAACCGTTTCCTTCGGTTACTTTTTATCTCCATGGAGAATTTGGATTTTAACATGATTACGGTTTGTGCGCGGGTGTTGATTTACTGTTGTAGGTTTCATCTTCTGTCAAATACAATGTGGAGCCAGTAAGCGTGGGTGGACTTACCTTGTTTAAAGTAAAGATTCTTCTTTATTTTTTGTTTTTTTTTTTTCTTTTGGTAGAGTAAGACTGGGGGAAGGAGTTTGTGAAAGTGACTAGAAACCTGCTTAAGTACTGTCTTTCTGTTTATGAGAAGTATTATTTGTTTTGTAGCTCACTTTTTATAACAATGTTTAATTCTAAGTCAAATTTTGAATGCAATGAAAGTAGTTTTTAAAATTTGTTTTTGTTTTTGAAATTTGGTTCAGAATTCAATAGTGACCTGAAAAACACACTAAAGAAATTGAGAGGGAGCGAGTGTAGCTTTTAAGAATAAAAAATTTATATGGAATCATTATCCAATGGGGCTTATGATTTGAGTTTGGTTCTGAAAGGGAGATATTACATGTAAAAATCTGGCCTTTCACTTGGAAAGAAAGTTGACAGAGTTGTTTTCTCTGATTTCTTAGCTTTGCTATCTATAAATTTCTGTTCAAACTTCAAAGTATAGCAATGTTCTCAGTGCTGTTAATTCTTTGAACTTCTGTAGGGACGGGTCAGGACTCAGGAGGTTTTCTCCCTGTCCAACTCTGATTTAGTTCCTGGTACATATGAAGGTGATGGAGTATTTAATTAGCAATTCCACACTCTTTTGGATATTTGGTTCTCACGTATCTAGATTATGAGTGCATGCATTTTGTGGGTCGCAGGGGGGCTTAAGTTGTGGGAAGGTGCATTGGATCTTGTCAAAGCTCTTTGTGAGGAGCTTGAAAATGGGCATTTGTCATTTGCTGGGAAGCGAGTTTTAGAGGTGGGCATCTTGATATTCAGGTGATTCTACATTGTGGAGATTGTAGGCGAAATTATCTGCATGCTAACTTATGTTCTTCTTAGAGGCTAGAGCAGTTTGTTCGTTCACATGTGTATAGGGCATAGGCTGGCTACAGAATTCTTCCATATCTATTATTTAAGCCTCAGAACTATTCATCATAGATGGCAATTACTTATTGTACTTTTGCTCCTGTTTACTTGTGACTGATTGAATTAGATCGTAAGATTTATTTAACATTTCTTATCAGAGATTTGCGTCTGTTTTGAAGCAAGTCATTTCTAATTATTTTTATGAGTGGGATAATTAACAAATGCAGGTTTATTTTGAGGGCAACGGCTTTTAACATCTTCATGCACATATTATTATTACATGAAATTGTATGTAAAAGAAACTTAGCACCAGTATATAATGACATTTATTTACTGTGTTGCAGACTTGCTACTAATTGAACTTTGGCTGATGATTATGAAAAATTTCATATTCAAGCGAACTATCAGCCTTATCATTTTCTATTATAAAGTTTAAGTTCGCGTTTGACTCCCAGTTTTTATGCAATCCGTAAAATCTGGATAAGAATTGCTGAGGAAATGAGTTCTATGTAGAACATTGTTCTAGGTCTTATTATGATCTTCTTGTATGCATGGAACTGGACTATTTTGTTATGTGTTTAATTTTCCTAGTTTTTGAGTATGAAATTGTTTCCTTTTCCTGATGCTTGTTTTCATACCCATGTTGTATTGCAGTCTGTCCAGTATCCTGTATACTGTTAAATGAAGTTTCTTCTTGCCATAAGTTATATCTATTTCTCTTTCTCATTGACTTTGCCTTAATTCTTCAGCTTGGATGTGGTCATGGTCTTCCTGGTATTTATGCATGCCTTAAGGTAAATTTATTCTTCTGCTCTGTTTCATTAAATTTGCAGATCAATGCTTGAATATATCTATGGTTTTTTACATTCCTTAACACTACCCTTCCCCTTTCGTTAGGATGCAGCTGCTGTACATTTCCAGGATTTCAATGCTGAAGTACTGAGATGTCTTACCATTCCGAATGTTGCTGCAAACCTTTCAAAAAAATATGAAAGTTTGCCATCTAATCCAACAGAATCTGATGCTGGATCAGCAGTTCGTTACTTTGCTGGTGATTGGAGTGAAATGTATAAAATTCTCCCTTTTGCATCCAACAACGAGGAAAACCTGAGTGGAAATTGTGATGGCTATGATATTGTTTTAATGGCAGAGACAGTTTATGCTCTTTCTACACTTAAAACTCTATATAAGCTTATCACACAGGTAGAACTTATACACAGGTCCATCTAATTTTGTATGATTATAAATATAATTTCTGATGAAATGTAACATTTCTATTATTTCATTGTATCATTATGTAATGGAGTTTTGAACACTCTTATAGTGCTTGAGCCGTCCTCATGGAGTTGTATACTTGGCTGGAAAGAAACATTACTTTGGAGTAGGAGGAGGAACCCGGCGCTTTCTATCTGTGTTAGAAAAAGAAGGTAAGTTGGTCTCTCTTTCACAATTCTTGATAAAATTATGCTTAAACGTCAAACTTCTCCCTGAATCCTGATTGGATGAAGAACTACTTTAAAAGGAGTTTGATAGTAATTATACACATTGCTAACTAAAATATCATGAGTGATGAACGTGGTGAAGGTCATTGACTAGTTTAAGACGACGCTCTTTTATCTTCTTAATAGGAAACAGTGAATTCATTTCATTGATATTGCAAGAAAACATTTAGATTAGTGAAGCTCTGGTTACAAATAGGGGATCTAAATTTACAACAATTTAGAGCTAAGAAAGTGTTTGATCTGAGAAAAGCTTGGGTGTCTTGTTCCTAATTTGTGAAAATATGAATTTAGAAGTTTTGATCCGAGCATGTAGCTTTGGATGTTTCAAGTAATCAGCAACAGTACTACTCCTGCAGCTCCCATTTGTTTAGATCATGCCATGGAGATATAATATTTGTGATATTTTAGATTTTCCTCGAACTAGTCGCCATGCTGATATTCATTTATTTTCATAGTTACCACTTCAGTCTCGTTATTATTGTTTTTTTTTTTATTATTTCTTTAATTGACTGTTTATCTTCTGCCCCCTTACAGGTGAAATGGTTTCCAAACTGATTGTGGAAGTTGCTGATGGTTCGTCTAATGTTAGAGAAGTGTGGAAGCTCTCACTGAAATAGGTTAGAAATCTTAGTCTTTCACGAATAAGTTTTTTTTAGTTGATGTTTATGTTTTTGTACAAGGAAGGGATATGAGAAATTCCATTTAGATAAATGCTAATGTAATAACTTATTTTCATTTACAGATACTGATACATACATGACATTAGTTCTTATTCATATCTTTTTCCTCTCTCTGGCAATCAACTCTTTTCCAAAAGAACCTTTCTTCTTCAAAAACTTCTCAAATTATCAAATATCTTCATGTTTCTTGGGATAGAACCCAAAATATATTGAAAGATAAAAGTTAACTAAACAACAAGAATAAACCAGTTAATGCAAAGTAGTTGGACCCTTCAATGTTGAGATCACTTTCAAATCTAAAACCCTAATTCACTCACTAAAATATTGCCTATCTTCTTCATTCTCCTTCCCTTTCATCCATTTATTTAACAAACAAGTATAACGAACTCCTTAGCTAATTACTAATGTACCCTGACTTAGTAATTATCCTTGATGTTCTTCGGCTTTGATTTCGAAAATATTTTGAAGTTATCTTCTAGACTTGATTTTGTATAGCTGGTCCTCCTTGTAGAGGGGGTTCCCTGTTTTTTGTGCATTTTCTTTCGTTTTTTTTCTTCAATGAAAGCTGTTTATTCTATTAAAAAAAAAAAAAAAGCCCGAATATCCTAATAACACCCTAATATCATTCCAATTACCTTCTTTATTTAGGCAAAAATTAAAAAAAAATCCATGTAAACCAAATGAAGCACTAAGGATGATTTGTGCAAGTGATAATTGGAATGTAAACGTTTTCCATTTCACTTTCCCATCGAGTTTGTATCTTAAAATTATGGATGAAATCCGTTTTGGTTAGAGATTCGAAACCAACCACAACAAATTCTCTTCTAAAGTCAAAGAAAGAAGTTGAACAGATGATGAATATGCCTTGTGTGTTGGGTCGGCCTTGCTGGCATTCATGGATGTCATCGTTTCTTGATTCATACTCTAACTGAGGTGAGTGGATATACATGTAACTCTAAATCCTGTAAAAGAAGTTAAATGAATCCTTAATATACACAAAATGTTTCTTGAGTACAATCCTTTTATATTGTAGAACTGAGGATAATGTTTTATGCATGGATTTTGCAGTTGATATGGTCAAAGAAGATCAATCAACAGGTATGCTTTTTAAGATGAAATATTACGGCGAGTTGGTTCCAAAGTCAGCTTATTATATAGCCCATCATCAACAAAAGTTTAGCACATAGAATTGAATCAGGGAGTGCTAACTTGAGCTGTAGTTCAACCTATTAGAGATTATGCCTTAGACTACACGACTAGAGGTTTGAATTTCCACTGCCACATGACAGACATTCAAATTTCTAAATGACTAGAATGGTGGCAGTTTTGCTTTTACTTTTTGAATCTGTGTAAAAGAAACAAGGTACGTAAGTTCAATATTAAAAAATGAATATGCTTGTAGTAGAGGTGAGTGGGGGCGAGCCCTTCATGATTTCTTTCCCGTCTTCAAAATGGATTTTAGAGTTGGGGTATAAGTTTATATTTGGTAACTTGGTCCTGCTAAGATCAGTAATGAGCCCAATCTATGTAGTATGTGTTTGTGTATATATTTCTTGACTGTCTCCAGTAGATACGTACATAAAACAAAAATAAGGGTTAGGTGGGGCATGATGAATGAGGAAGAGGTAGATGGTGGGGGCACCTCTCACTGGTGGAGCAAACTCAATGACGATTGAGAGAGGGCTAAAGCAAAGGGCTTGTAAGAGAATTGTATGGTGATTAGCACCTAGCGTTGATGGGGTTGACGACTAAGAGGAGGGGGTGGCAACGAAGGGATACAGCCAAGGTGAAGTGAGCAAGAGAGAAAGACGAAAAGATCTTGTGGTTGCTATTGAATGTATGAAAATGAAGGAGATTAGAGACAATAAATAGATTTTGTAGTTCTGTTCATGTTAAACTAATTTCTCCCATCCAACCTAATAATCCAATTGAATCAAACTTTGTCACCTTCTAAGTTCAAACCCATTGATATAACAAGTGTTTGATACCTCTTTTGTTTTTACTTTAATTTTCTTTCAGGGAAGGGGAAGGTAGATTTTTTTTTATATATATATAAATGGTTAAACAATTTGGAAGATTTGAACTTGAATTTCTATTTTTTTCTTTTAATGATAGAATACTTTAATTATGAATACTATATTGGTATTTAACAGATCACTACTTAATACCATATTAGTTGTACAAATAAAGTAACCTAGATAAATATGGATGAATTATATTTTTTAGTAAAACGTTTATGGTTTAAAATCTACCATATTTATTACCAAACTTTTATTTTTTGTAAAATAAAAAAGAAAGAAGGAAAAAGTACATTAAAAATGAATAGATCCCAACATAAGATAAAATTAGGTATGATGTGATTCTCACACTTTACATCCTGGACAACATGATACCCAACCAAACATTTCTAACATTTCTCATCTCTTTTTATTTTCCAAAAAAAAAATACTACATCACCTCTTAAAAAAAAGAGATCACAAAGAAAAGAAATTTTTCATTGATTTCATAATCAATCCTCTTCATCAATTCACAAGGACTTGGGCAGGCAATTGGTGGAGTTGGTTTTCCGACCAAATCATTGTTGAACTGATTATAGTTGTTTGGGAAATGTTCAAATCGATTCGAACTATGAAGAAGTACAAGTCGACCGTTGGTTGGTTGACGATAAGTTTAAGCATTTGAAGATTTTAAAAAATTCAAACTGACACCAAATGAATCTTTGACGTCCGACCACCTTTGATTCCCTCGATTTTGGTTGGTTGATTGATCAATCTTTCGGTCTATCACGCTCACCCTTAACAATAAAACACATACAGAAAAAAAAAAAGAGAAAAGGAAAAAAGGAAGAAATTCTATGAACCATACAATGGTTTGATCAAACCTTCAATCATCAGACCTACAACGATATATCTTAGAGCAACCTCGATTGTAAGGATTAGCCGGTGGCGGAGCACAACTTCCACTTCTGGTGTAAGGTTGGCCACCACTAGCGCCATCGCAAGCGGGGTGATCCTTCTTTAAAGCTCCAATAGAGATGTATTTCTTTTGTTGTTCGAGAAACCTTCGAGTTATCTCTGACTCCATCAACATCTCCTCCTCGTTAGCACACTCGGCTATGGAGCCATTGCAAGAATGTGTGGAGGAAGCTCGAACGAGACAAAGATCTTGAAAGAGGAAGAGGAAGAGAAAGAGAAGAAGAAGAAAGCAAGTCTGTAAAGACATTGGCTTGCTTGAGATTCTTTTTCTCGTGTTGTTATTCTGACTTTCCATACTTCTTTTCTCTTTTGCCTTATTTCTTTACTAATGGGAAGAAACTTTATAGATATTATTCCTTCAAATTTTGTTTTTTTTCTTTTCATTTCTTTTTCAAATTTTATATGGATGAAAAAAAATTGAGAAATATTCATTAGTGGAAGAACCATCAATGGGAATTAAAGGGACAAAATTTCAATAAAAATAAAAAATAAAAAACCTACCCAATTGCTTTTGAGTATTTGCTTTTCCATGGTGAAAGTTGAATTTTTTTTGGTACATTTGTGATGCAAAAAAATAATTAAGGGGTAGGTGAGTCAATGTATTATATATATATATATATATATATATATATATATATATATATATATTGTTTTTCAATTTCATATTGTATTTTGTGCTATATCCAATTTTATTCCCTCAATAAGAGACTTGAAATGAAATTTCTACTTAATACATTGTTGAGAAAAACTTGTAGTATCAAATACTTAAAAAGGGTATTCTTTAATAATATTACTGTATATAAATCCTTTACCTTAATTATATGATTAGATTCCTTTTATCTGACTATATATTATTAAAAGAACATGTCACGTCTGATTCCATTTAATAAAAGAAAAACAACCATTTTGGATTTGCAACTTGTCTCACGCGTGAGTCCGTTTGTGCAACTTTGTCTGTCTTATCAATTCGTGGTGTTAATTTTTTAGTGCAACTATGTTAGAGATAGAGGGTTCAAACTTCTCAATCGAGAGTGTATGTCTTATACTAATTGAGTCATATTCATGTTGGCCATTCTTTACTTAAGTAACTTGTGATCACTTTTTTATTTTCCAAAAAACGAATATGACACCACCTCCTAAAAAAAAGAGATCGCGAAGAAAAGAAAATTTCCATTGATTTCATAATTAATCCTCTTCATTGATCAACAAAGACTAGGGCTGGCGTTGAAGTCGGTTTTCTAGCCAAATCATTGTCGAATCGATTATGGTCGTTTAGTAAATGTTCAAACCAATATTTGACCATGAAGAAATATAAATTGATCGTTGGTTGGTTGATAGTCGGTTTAAGCATTTGAAGATTAAAAAAAATGTCGGTTTGGATTTTTCCAGACCGACACACCAATCGAATTCTCCTTATCTCTCACATCTGATCACTTTTAGTTTTGTCAATTTTGGTTGGTTGATAATAACACGCACACAAAAAAAAGGGGGGGGGGGGGGGGAAGGGAAGAGATTCTACGACGAATACAATGGTTTGATCAAACCCTTAATCAATGCCTACAATAATATATGTTAGAGCAACCTGGATTGTAAGGATTAGCCTGTGACGGAACGCAACTTCCGCTCTTAGTGTAAGGTTGGCCACTAGCGCCATCGCAAGCTGGGCGATCCTTCTTCAAAGTTGGATAAGAGATGTAGTTCTTCTTTTGTTGTGCGAGAAACCTTCGAGTTATCTCCGACTCCATCAACATCTCCTCCTCGTTAGCACACTCGGCTATGGAGCCATTGCAAGAATGCATCGAGGAACCTCGAACAAGACAAAGATCTTGAAGAAGGAAGCTGAGAAAGAGAAGAAGAAGAAAGCAAGTTTGTAAAGACATTGGCTTGCTTGAGATTCTTCTTCTCATGTTGTTGTTGTTCTGACTTTTGATAATCTTTCTTTTTGCCTTATTTCTTTACTAATGGTAAGAAACTTTATAGATGATTATTCCTTAAAATTTTGTTTTTTTCTTTTCAAATTTTATGATGGAAAGAAAAAGATTGAGAAATATTCATTAGTGGAAGAACCATTAATGAGAATTAAAGGAACAAAATATTCATTGTGTATATATTTGTGATGATGCAAAAAATAATTACATGGGTAGAAGAGTCAAAGCATTACCAATATATATTATTAAACTTTTTTTATATATTCTTTTACAATTTCATATTGTATTGTGTTATATCCAATTTTATTCACTCAATAAAAGACTTCAAATGAAATTCCTCCTTTATACATTATTTGTTGAGAAAATCTTATATCAAATACTTAAAACGCTATTCTTCTTTAACGTTACTATGTATTCATCTTCACTTAATAACTATTTGATTAAATTCATTCCATAATAGAACATGTCATGTCTCATTCTATTCATAAAAGAAAAACACCCGATTTTCAATTAGTCTCACGCGCATGAGTCCCTTTGTGTAACCTTCTCTATCTTATCAATTCATGGTGTTAATTTTTTAGTACAACTATATTATGATTAGAGGATTCAAACTTCACCGTTAAGAATGCGTATGACTCTATCAAGTATGTGTAATTTAAAAATTAATTTAAGAAGATATAGAAATGAGAAGTTTAATATTATTTGAACATTGTTAGTGACGAATTAATTAATAGAAACATTGAAGGCCAAAATAATGTTTTAGACATGTGAAGATATGGGTGTGGGTCATAACTCCACTTTGGATGAATCATTATTGGGTGAGAACAAAGCATTCAAAAGAGACCAATTATATTCATTCCATTTCTCTAACATCTTTATGTGAGTGTGAGTGAAAATAATCATTCTTATGGTTGAAAGTTTAGTGCTTTACAAGTTTCTTTATTTTTCTTATTTATGTATATTTGTTTTGAATAAATGGTAGGGAGAGATTATTTAAAATATATATCTAAATCAGTTGACTTGTACTATCCGATTAAGTCATGTTTGAACTCTCGAAATTTGATTCGTTGCAAGTATAGGTTAAGTTTAATTTACAAGTTTAACTAGTTATCGAGTTTCTACGTGTGTATACATATAATTTGAACTTGTTGATTTCTTTTAGAGGAATTTAATTAGTAAACATATAATTGATTTTTTTAGTATTTAAAAGACATTAAAAGTTCAATTTTGAATAGTAGATAATGTATTATTAAAATTTTAAAGACTTAATAGATTAAAAAAAAAAAAAAAAAAGCTAAAGTTTATAGAATTATAGACATGAAATTCAAAGTGCAGATATACTTATATATTATTGATACTCTTTCAAGTTTAAGGACTTATTTGACATGATATTGAATGCTCGAGGACTATAATTACAGTTAACTAAAAGTGTATTCACGTCAGAAAAAATGGTCTACGACGACAGTTATTTTCTGCCGTAAATGAAATTCGTGACAAATTTTTACGATCATAGAATCACATGTTACGGAAAGATAGTTAGTTTGCTTAATTTATTGTGTTGTATACTTTTTCTATTACGTTAGCTCGCACTAATATAAAGAAGACAACAGATTTATTTAAAGCTATAGATCTCAAAACTAATAATTGTTGTTTTTTAAAGTGAATCAAAGTTTAGACTATTTGTAAGTGATTGCAAGATAATTTTACTTGATTTCATATAAAATCAACAAAAGATCACCTAAATATAATAAATCTTATCCTAAAGTATGATTTGAAGGGGAAAAAAGGAAGAAAAAAATTTATTGTCACATTTATTATTTAAGTAGATTTATTTAAGTTTAAAAATAATATTTTGATATTGTAGTTTAAAATTTGTTTAATTTTTGTTCTTATACTTTCACGTGTCCAATTTAATTCTTATTGAAATGAGTTGGGTTCAAAAGTTCAATCCTTCGTTTTTCGATTATTGTAATACTAAAAAAAATTACTCCATATGCTTTAAAATATCTTAAGTTTAGTTCTTATTGTATGTTTATTAGTTTTTTTTGTGGTTATTTATTAGCATTTTTCACTCTAGAACACATTCACATATTATATTTATTACTATGTATAGTTAAATTGATGAAAATTAATTTAAAGAAACCAAACTTAAAAATGTATTAAAATGATAATAGTTAACATTTTGAAATTAACCAAACGTTCGAATATAAGAATTGAAATGATATTTTAATCTCTATTTAAAAGAAAATATAAATAGAGATGCACAATAGTCTAAAAAAAGATATGCATAATTGTGTAAGGAAAACAAGTCATGTTTGGAGTGGAAGAAAAAAAGAAAAATTATTTTAAATAACAAAATTTTTAAAAATATTTATATTTATAGTAAAATATTATTATTGAATCAGAAATTTTCACATCATTTACTAATTTAATGCCGAAAAACATAAGTAATTGAATTTGAGACTAATTAAAAATTGACATGTGTCCTAAATTAAAAATGAAAACATAAATTAGTCTAATGATACCACGTGTTTTCATCATGACCGTTATACCAAGTTAATTATTTTGGTCTAATTAAATATTATTTATTTGGACTAAAATTCAATTAGGATTAAAATAAGCTTAATTTAGCCCAAATGATAAATATGACCAAAATACAAGTAGTTGAATCCATGAACCAACAACAAAACCTAAGCCTATAAAGCCCACCAAAGGACTGTATAAGTAGATGAGTTCTCTTCGTTTGAAAGTGCACGTAAGTTTTTACTCTACAAGGTCAAAAGAGAATTTTCACAAGAACGAGAAGACTCTAACTTCTAAAGCCCACCACCCTCGAACATTGAAGTTCCTTTGAAGATAAAACTTTCTTCCAAGACTCCAACTTCAAGAACTAACATCACTTGCTTCTCTTTCTCCGATCCTATGAAGCGTAAACATCTAATCGAGAGAGAATAAGATGATCAAATACGTACTAGGAGAACAATAAACTACATCACATCATAATCAACATCAACACAAGTTCAACTTCATGCGTCTATCGCGATCCATAATAAATTGACTGTTATCTTTTGTTTTATATTTTGATTCATTTTGATATATTTAAAAGTAGCCCAAATAGTCATTTTGAAAATTAGGATGGTCAGTGCATAATTGATCCAAAAATGGAAATAATTTTGAAAATTATGATATGTGGTTAGTAGACCATTATATTTTTCAAAACTAGATTATATATATATGAATATAAGAATTTAATTTCCATAATTCAACGGTGTTTTTGTTATAAATTAAACTAACAAAATTGATTAAGGTGATAATATGGGGTAATTATTCCCACATAATTTAATTAGTGATTGGTAGGAGCTAATCTAGAACAAAATAAACAAATAATAATATGCATATTTGATTTTGTTCAAAAGTAAGTTAAATTATTCATAAAAATGTGAAAAATAAATCAACAATACTTATTTCAAGGTAGAAGAGTTCAAATTCACGTATAAAAAAGAAATAGTCAAACATTTAAACATTACAAAAATCTTTTAGAAAAATAACTTTTAAGTGTTTAATATGATTCAATCAACTTCATTTAATTCTTAAACTTCGAATTTGTACAAAATAAACACGCTCGAGCTTTTTCTAGCACACCGATGAACAAAATTGCTTAACAACTAAAGTGTAAATTTTTTTAACTAATAATGTATAACATCATTCATATTAAATAAACATAAATGTAATTTGATACGTAAAAAGTTGTATGTATTAGGTCAATCATATACTTTGAGTTAGAGGGAACGGTAATTAGTAACATCTATTTTTAAACAACTCTAAAGTTCAAGCACTAAAATGATTTTTGAAATTAATTTAGAATCATAATATGGAATCTTTCTCTTAAATGTTCATAACAATATATTTAACCTAATTCAACTAATTAGCTACTAGTTATTATCAAAATCAGAATAACTTAACTGCATAAAACACATATGTATTTAAAACCCTAATAATTATCTACCTTCCTCTAATTACAATTATGGAAAATTATTATTGTATTTTCTCAAGGGTAAAAAGAAAACAATAAAGGACAAAAGTGTAAAATCCAACACCCAATAATGTCAAAGCAAATTAGAAACCCTTTCTTTAAATTAAAGAGCAAATTAAGATAATTAAATATATGTTTTGTAATTGAAATACTTTTGATCAACTTGGGAAATTTTTGCAAATAATTACTAAAACTTGATGGGTGATCTCTATAGAAAGTTGGAAACTGATGTTGTAATTGAAGCTCCAGCTTGGAAGTTTCATGAAATGCTTCATAGAAACCCTCACCATCTTTCCAATATTGCTGCTGATAAAGTACAAAGTTGTGAATTACACGAAGGCGAATGGGGCAAAGTTGGTTCGATTATCTTTTGGAACTACGTTCATGGTTTGTTTATCTATGTTGTTTAATTATTCGATCCATTATTATATTTTCTCGATTTCGTGCACTTTTTATATTTTATTAGATAGAATTATGAGTTCACTCTTCGTTCAACTTTGAAATTGATGTATTTTGGTTCATCTCTATAGACTTTTAAAAGTGTTAGTAAGGTTTTAAAATTTTTATTTATGACATTTGAAATATATTAGGTTTTTAGATTTCAATATTTGGTAAGCTCAAAAATCAGAAAAAAAAAATAAGAAAATTGTATATAACGTATATCTTTCAAATTATCCGTTTGGTAATCATTTTATTTTTTGTTCTTGAAATTTGAATTGGTGTTGGTTCTCTTAAACTTTTTAACCATGGCATGACTTATATTATCGGAACTAACCTACTTGAATTCTTTATTAATTAATTTTCAACGATATATCTTTTTTAAATTAAAAACTTTAGAACTTAATTAGGGTTTGGGTTTTTGAAAATACTCATAAAAAAATAATAGACAACAAAAAAAGACTAAACAAGGAAACCAATACGTTGAAGTGGTGCTTAAAAATTTTTAATTAAAAAACTTAACGTTATCAAACGAGACTCGCTCAAACTTTCAATTTTGTTTCTACTGGATTATACGATGAATGAATTTTGTAATTTTTTTTATCAAATAGGTCAATAACTTATTAGACTTAGATAAAACAAAAAATTCAAGTAAAAACTACCCGACGCAACTAAAAAATAAGTTCACAAAGGTCTATTGTATAGCATATACAAAATTAAAATTGTTAAAAAACACAAACCTAAACATTCAAAGACGACTAAACGTATAATTTAACGATTTATTTGTATTTAAATCAACATTATTTTGCATATTGATGTTATATTTATTTAATTAATATAACGGCCGTGTTTTGACGAATAAAAACACACTCGTATAGACGGGAAGGCTTGCGTGGCGAAGGACGTAATAGAAGCAGTTGATGAAGAGAACAACTCATTCACATGGAAAGTGATTGAAGGAGACCTTTTAGATCATTACAAGAATTTCAGAGTTACAATCCAAAGTATTCCAAAGGATAAAGGAAGTGTGATTCATTATACTTTGAACTATGAAAAGCTTCATGAAGATATTGAAGATTCACATACTTTGCTTGACCTTTGTGTTAGTATCTCCAAAGCCATTGATGCTCATTTAATGAAGGAAAAGAACTAATGATAACAAAGGTTGATTTGTAGAGGTTGAAGAAGCTCCTAAGGCCCCATGACAATGGTTAATTATACTTAAATAATGGTTATCTTTACTTAAATAATGCATGTTATATATATATATATATATATATATAGCATATCACATGTTGTGTGTTTGTGAAATATTATAATCTAAATCTGTATGTGTACGTGTATGCTTATAAATAAAATTATTGGAAATAAAGTTTGAAGGTTGATTAGTATTTTGTACTAAAAAAATTTTAAATTTCCATTTTAGTCGTTTTTCCAACTTTTAAAAAAATTACTATTTTAATCCTTATTTTTATTTTAACGAGTATAATAACATAGCTTTGAATATGATATGTGTCGACAAGTTGTTAAGTTCTAATATACAAAACGTGATAATAACATAGTAAAGATAATTTAAGGCGACACTAAAATAGAACAAATTTGTAAGTTTAAGAATCAAAACGTTAAGAGAAATAGTGACAAAGAGCTATATATATATAGAAATAAGTTTCGATAAGCAATTGTATTGAAAACGTCGACTTAAGTCCGAGTGAGCTTTTACACGTAAAAAAAGGTGAAAATGTTCTAATTTCTTCTTGTTCGTTTTAGTTGATGGTCAATTCAGTCTAGTTATATGATGTTATAATTTCACATTAAATTTGATTTTTTATCTATAAAAAAAAATACAAATCAGTTTATAAAAAAAAATTCAAAATAAAACAAATCTTATTTTTAAAATTTCAAATTTGATAACATTTTTCTTTTTAAAAAATCTCAATTTTGATATAACTTTAATTTATGCAACTTTTTAAAAAGTTTCATTTAATTTTATCCAATAATTTTAGTTTAAATCAAAGACTTGCCAACATATCTTTTGCATATTGCAAATATGACAAACTTAGTCATATCAAACGGTAATCATAGAGCTATCGAAGGTATCAGTCAGTAATTATAGAGTTATCGACGTTTAAATTTTCTACTTTTGAAATTTAGAAAATGCAGTGACATGAACTTTATTATCATTTTTTTTTGGGTATTTTTACAAGGGTCCCTTTATTAATTTTAACTATGTAAATTAAATAAATAATAATAATTTTACCCTATGTTTTATTTTAATAAATAAATAACCATCGTTTTGTCCGATATATATTTGAAATGATTTATTTTACGAAACACTTAAAAAAAGTTGGAAAATTGCATAAGATAACAAAAACAATTAAAAAAACAGCTAATGATACCTCTTTTTTGCATATTGTCAATACGACAAATATGACAAGTAATTAGTGATATTAGACGGCTATCAAATGGTTATCGGAAGGCTATAACCTATAAGAAGTTATCGATTTTTAAATTTGCTATTTTTGCAATTTAAAAGATGTAGTGGCATGAATCCTATTATCATAAAAAATAATTTACTATTTTTGCAAGCGTAACTTAAAAGTTGTTATAAACCTTTATAACTAAGATATCTTTTTAAACTTTACCTAACACGTACACAAACACGTAGGATCTAACTAGTAATTATTAAATGAGATAAATTAAGAAATGTATAGTTGATTAAAACTTGATTTGATTCAAAGGATTAACTCATTGATGCTAATGAAAGACCCAAGCACAACTTAGTTCAATTCACATGCAAGTATGTACGATAATTTGAAGATTGGAGGTTCAATCTTCTCACCTAACAAATTTCGAAAAGAAAAAGTAGAATTGAATATAAATTTTGCTATATTTACAAATCGAACGTTGTGTTATATCTAAAAATATAATATTTTAGACCTACTATATTTCTAACTATTCCAATTTGAATTAGGGATGATAATTGAATTACAAGGGCAGGTTGATAATGATGTGATAATTGAATAACGCAGGTGTTGATCATAAATTCATAATGATGTGATTATTCTAACATTATAGAGTGAGCTTTGGAGTTTAGTTATTTAAAACAAAACAAAATAAAAGAATATATCCTAACGTAATTTTGTCTAAAAAGTCTTTTTTTTCTTTAATTATAACAACCAAATACACATTAATTAGAGGTTATATAGATTCATATTAGTCAATCAAAATAATTTATGTAGTTTGATTTCAAAACCATTATGTTATATTAATTATTTTTCAATATCAAAATTCATATCAATATTTCAAGTAGAGAATAATTACATCATACAAGCTTTGTTAGCATCAATCTTAATTAGTATTAATTCTAAAGTGACCAATTTAGCTTGACATTGTCTATATTTCTAGAAGTCGAAAATAAAATTTAATCTCATATAATCTATTATTTAAAATAATTAAGACAAAAATGATAAAATTTAAGAGAATATATCTAGAAATTAAAAATGAAAAGAAAACTCTAGATGAAGGGTGAGTAAACTCTAACAGTACAACGAGTTCATTTAACATATTCTCTCTAGTTTACTTAATATCAATTAGAAAAAAAAAAAAAAATACATTTTTAGTCCAGATCTTTACAGGTCTTCAACCTTTATAGAATAGTTCATTTTCATTTAAAAAATATTTACAAATATACTAAAATTTTATTTTTCGTTTTTGATATACTGTGAAGTGATAGATGTCTATCTGATCAATCTACTGCGGTTCATCGTATTGGCGACGATCTAGTTAATAATATTTGTGTGGATGGATACTTTAGTTAGGATTGGAAAGTATTCTAGAGTGGACAAAAAAGTAAAATCCCACATGTGAGAGCAAAACCCTTTCTATAAATGAGATCCAAGAAGGGATGTTGTTGGCAGTTATTGTTGCTTTGCCTTTTTCTTACAGCCTTAATATCACTTTATACTTCAAATCAAAACCAAACTTCTGTCTATGGGACTGTATGGGAAGTTGGAAAAAGAAGTACCAATCAGAGCTTCAGCTTCTAAGTTTCATGAAATATTTCATAAGAGACCTCACCATATCTCAAATGTCTCTACTAACATAATACACGGCGTCGACCTACACGAGGGCGAATGGGGCAAAGTTGGCTCCATCGTCTACTGGAGATACTTACTTGGTTTGTATTATCTTTGTTTCTAAGATCAACTGTTTTTTTTTTCTTTTAAATGAGAGGTTTTAAGTGCTTAAAACTATAATATTTTGATAGACGTTTTATAACTGAACTCGCAGATGGAAAGTCTAGAGTGACAAAGGAGATCGTTGAAGAAGTTGACGAAGAAAACAATGCGATAACTTTCAAAGTAATAGAGGGATACCTTACAGAACAATACAAGAATTTCAGGTTCAAAATCCAATGTATTCCAAAGAAAAAGGGAAGTGTGGTTCATTGGTGCTTAGAATATGAAAAACTACATGATAAGATTCCAGATTCTACACATGGTTTATTAATGGAACTTTGTGTTATCGTCTCTAAAGACATTGATGCTTACCTTGAGGGAGGTAGTGACAAACCCTAGCTATGTTGCTTCAAAAGAATAGTCATTTACAAGACGTTACATATATAAATAAATTGGCTTTTATACTATATGCTGTAATTTGCCAGTATAGTTATCTATATAATATGTATGTTTAAATTTACTAATAAAGTATGTGAGTGTGCGATATATATGTATGGGATCTTTGTTTTATTTGTTATCATATATATATATATATATATATATATATAAAGTGGGAGAAATATATTCTAAAATGTATGGAGAGATCCTATACTCTTTGGAATGTGAAAATATATAATATAATTTTATATGTATTAAATTTGTGTTCTATAAAGTTATTGTATTCTAATGAAATGGTAATTGTTTGATATTTTTTTTCTTTTAGCTATTCTTTTCGAAACGAAGTCCAAAACTTAAAAAAGAATCTTAATAGATACCAATCGAAACAAAAGAAAACGCATTTAATTTTTAAAAATCAAAAATAAAAAAACGAAATAGTTATCACATAAGACATCATTTCTTATTTTTAATCCTTTATTAAAAGGTTATCTCCACGTATATTTGAGAAATTTTGTAATATGCGTAATAGATATGAAATTATTTAACTTTTTTTTTCATACAATAGCTTAAATTTAATTAACAAATCACATTCATATATGCAAACTCTTTTTCTCATTGATTTACCACTAGTGAAAAGATTACTTTTAGAAAAAAAGTAAAAATAGGAAGTAAAGAACACAACTGTAGGCACTGCAAAAACCATTATTATTCAAATTCATGTTGAGCAAAGTTTTGTTAGGAGTGAATTTGGACATGATAAAATAGCCTAAAATTCATGAAAATTAATGATAAAGAAAGAGCAGTCCAAGATAAAGTAGATTTGGGTTAAAATATAAGTCCAAGTTAGCTAGCCATTGATTCAACATATCCATAGCACTATGACAACAAGCCAATTTTGAGTGGGTTGGCATGACAATAATAACCTATAATAGTAAACTTTGAAAAACAATTCATTGTCATTGGATGTCCAATTATGGCATTTTTCAAATGTGTCAATGTGCTACTCATAGCTTGTTTGTTGATGGTCGATACAATAGTTGCAAATAGCAATTAATTGTGATAGTTTTAAACACGGTGAAATTCCAATTTTTTTTAAACTTTGTATTCTAAAATAATTACTACGAAATTCAAGATGATATTAAACTTATTTGTAATCTAACCGAAAAAGAATGTAAAGTTTCATGTGAAAGACATTAGAAATATTTAACATCTCATCGTAAACTATAGAAAGACAAACCTAATTAGGCAAGAAAAGTTTATTATAGTCAATATGAAATGAAAAGGCAAACCCTAGGTTAGAATGAACAAGAATATAAAAAAAAATGTGAAGATCATGTTTGATGTTTAGACTAAAAAAATAAAGAAATAAAGAGCTTTAATATTTCGACCAAATCGCAAAATTTCAGACAAGTTTTTTTCTCTTAAATCACAAAATTTTCTAATGATAATAGAGAGAAAGGAGTCCGTGATCTTAATCTTTACGTAATTAATAATATAATTAATCAAAATAGAGCTAGTTATTTTCGTTATAGAAAACGTGATGCTACCATACTTCCACAAAGTTGAGCTTCAAGTATCAACTTGACAATTAAATAACTAAACCATGAATTTCAATTTAAGAGTGTGGACTAATGATAATGTAGGTTAATATAGACTTGAAAAAATAGGTCAATAGTAAAAAAGAGGAAGAGGATGATAAGTCCAAAATAAAATAGGCTTAGATTTAAATATAGTTTAGGTATTAACTAACTAAACATGAATCCAATCTTAAACCTAAGTATAACTTATAAAGAAAAATTTAAATCTCATCCAAATCCTAAGATAAAAGAAAGGTAAACTTTAGGTAATTTCTAAATATGTTATTGTAACTTCTAATGAAGTAAGTTATCTAAATTAAATTTTGAGCTTATGGTTTATTCTTCCTCCTACATTATTTTCATCTTTATCTTTGAATATATGAAATTTTGGTATTTTTCTTATTTTGATTTTGTATTGTAGGTCTTGATTCTTTTTTTCTTTTTCCTTTTTAATATAACTTTTACCATCAACAGCAATTTTGGTATAATTTTTTAAGAAGAAAAGTTCTTTTAAGACTACAAAGCATACTTTCTTTTTAAAAATTTTTTTATAGTGTTTGATTATTTAAATACATAGTGAAAAAGAGATTATGAAAACTCCAAAAATACTTTAACTACACCTTATTTTGGGAGAGCATATTACTTAAAAAGAATTTGGTTTTAAAATGGTGTTTGGTTTTAAAATGGCACAATTGCCAAAAAAATAAATAAATTGTATGAGTATATATCAAACAAAAAAAAAAAAGAATTATGAAATTTTGATACATGTGTAAATATTTATTCATAAACACTTTTTTTTTTATACTTTCCATAAAAAACATTTGATTTGATGTAATATTCTTACCAGTTGCATTTATTTATTTCTTTAATTATATATGTGCAAGTTTAAATAACCTTCAAATAAAACTTTTTTTTTAATAATTTATTTGCATGAGATGTGATAGAGAATAATGTTGGGCATATTTTTCTTTTTACAAAAGGTAAAAAATAACAAACAAAGAGATAAATAAAACAGTAGAAGAACTATAATTTAAATAAAAGGTATACTTTAATTGTATTTTGCTAATTCTTAGATGTTGAAAGTTGCAATTACATCTTTAGAATTTTTAATTGTAATTAATTAATTTTATGTTGATACAACATGAACTTATATCTATCGATTGATTTGTGTAATGTGATTACGTGATAAACAAAATAGTAAAAATTATTTTAAAAAGTTATATAAAAATTATAAAATTTCCAAGAAATATATTAATAAGTTGCTTAAAAATCCAATTTAATTATATTTTTTTATAAAATTATATATAATTGGAATTTTTTTTCTTTTTTTGGTCAACAGAAACTTAGTCTAGCGGTGTATCATGTGAGGACCGAAAACTAGCGATTCAAATTTCTTATCTCCAAATTATACCTAACAAGAAATTACCTACAAAACAAGCTGTCATCTACCTTTTACAATACTTTTTTTTGTTCTCTTCTTCACCTTAATTTGAGTTCTGTGTGTCATGTGAGAGTAAATTTTTTTTTATAAATGAGGTCCAAGAAGAGAATTGTTCTTGCCATTGCCTTTTATCTCCCTAATAATCTTTCCTAAACTATCACTTTATACTCCAAATTAAACCCAAAAATTCTCCATAATGAGTCTTTGTGGAAAGCTGGAAAAGGATGTGCCAATTAGAGCTTCGGCTTCAAAGTTTCATGAAATGTTTCACAAGAAGCCTCATCATATCTGCAATTGCTCTACTGACAAAATACACGGCGTCGAACTACAAGAAGGGGAATGGGGCCAAGTTGGCTCCATCATTTGCTGGAAATATTTTCACGGTAGTTTATTTTACCACTACTTTTCATTTGTTTAATTAATAACTTGCGTATGAAATGAGTTTTCAAATGCTTAAAACTATATGTTTTTTTAGAGGGTAAACATAAAATAGCAAAGGAGATCGTTGAACACGTTGACGAAGAAAACAACTCAATCACTTTCAAAGTAATTGAAGGAGACCTTACTGAACACTACAAGGATTTTAGGTTTACAATCAAATGTATTCCAAAGGAGAAGGGAAGTGTGATTCATTGGGTCCTAGAATATGAGAAGTTGCATGACAAGATTCCAGATTCACATACTTTGCTGCAGTTTTGTGTTGACGTCTCTAAAGACATCGATAAACAACTTTCTGCAAATTGATGAACCCTAGCTAGCTAGCTAGTCATGTTGCTGTGACATGACATACAAGATTTCAGTACTCATCATTTCTCAGGTGTGTGTTGTTCGTTATATATAAATAATTTGGCTCTTTACTATGCTAAAATTGCCAATTCTCTATGTTTATGTTTTAATAATTTAAATATATAAAGTCGTGTACGTGTGCTATGTTTTGGATCTTCTGTTTTATGTGCTGTAATGATAATATCCTACTCTTTGGAATGAATGTGAAATATAGAATAATATAAGCAATTTCTATGTACATTGACTTGCATCAAGGCATCTCTACCGGGTGGACACACCTTTAGCACCATCATCATTCTCGGTTCATTAACGATTAGATAAAATTACATAAAGCATTTGGTGTACAAAAAAGGCTACAGTGAAGCTCAAATACCCAAAACAAAAAACATAAGCAATTAAACAAAAGCATTGATGTTTAATACAATAGAGTTAGTTGTGTGTGTCTGTACGCCAGTTAACGCAAGAGTATCTTACAAACCTCATAGATTGTAAAAAGTTAATTATTTAGACGTTTAAAAAATTAATATTGTCAAAACAAGTTTTGGCCTATTAAGAAGACACACCATTTTATTTAGTGTTTATGTTAGAGATGTGTATATCCTCCAACCCCGAAAATCGAATCATAAAAATGTTATAAAATTCAACGACGAAACTTGCAACTTTTTTTTTAAACATAAATAAAAAAAAATTATCAATCATTTTTTATGAAAAAACTTAAATATTCAACCATGGCGTGGTTAGGTTGAAAATTAGGTAACATAACAAAATAACAATAAATCAATCACTAAGGCAATAGATTTGGCCTTGGGTTGGTGTGGTTATAATGGGAGCTTGGTTTTATACTTATTGAAATTTTAGGTTATCTAAAATATACATGATGAAACTTGTTAACTACGCCCGATGTTAGAACATTTCCAAAAACATCACAAATTACAAATTTTGGTAATCCAATTTGGTGCAATACCACATGTGTTAGTAAATCATAATAGAACACAAAATAAAAGTTAAGCAATTACAATAATGACTATATATGTCGACAAATACAGCTACACACTTGAATAGCTTAACTCAAAGTACAATAACTTAGGTTTTCTCCGTGTATGAGATTCTAATCCTTCTTGATGAAAGTTAGACTCCCTTTCTCTAAGAACGTTTATTTTTCTACTTATAAATGAAGTAATTGATAATCTATGGATAAACACGCTTGTGTTTTAGCACAATCACAACACTAATATGCATCAAAATGGTCAACGTGTTGAAATTGATCAAAACCACAATATATATGGATAGCTTTGAGAAGATATTCAAGGACGGAGACAATAAAATCCAGAAGATCTTGCTGATAGATAAGGAAAAATAATATTTAGGCTATAGTACTTAAAAATCTCAATATTTAATTAATTCTAATTCCACGAAACAAACATTTCTAAATCAATTAATATCTTAAAATAACACTCAATGATTCCACGTAATGATTCTTATCTCTAAAATCCAAAAGTAGCAACTGGCAGGTTACACTTACAAAATTTACTAAAGAGTTAGTATATATTTGATCGAAGTTGTGATAACTGAATGCTATAGGAATATGAGATATATTTAGAAGTCAACATCTAATCAAGATTGATTGTATTGGTTCAAAGGAGGAGTATTCAACTATTCACATAGAAATTAATTCTAAAGCTTCGAAATATCGTCGCAAAACTCAATAATGATGCTTAAATTATTAATATTTGATAAACTAGATAGGTTCTCGAAGATATTATAGTTTTTTTTTATTAAAAGAGTATGTTTTAAATTTTAAATATCAACATGTAAATCATTGGTCAAAATTAGATTGATTTGTTTAATTAATGGCATTATCTTATAAACAAAATAGCCAAACTTATAAAAAAAATGAAAAAATTTAAAAAATGAAGTATATGTTGACAAGTGCTTGAAAAAAAGTATTTAGCTTAATTGAACCCATTAATTAGATTTGATTGAACAAATTCACAATCTTTGTAAAATTTATATTTCAATAGAAAGAGTTAGGAATTTTTCCTTTTAGTCTATCTTGTTGACAAACAACCCTTAATTGATTAATTGAGGAAATATAATAAACAAAATATCAATTTCATAGAAAGTGATGAATCAAATATCCTTCATTATTTTTCTTGATTGATTGAGTTGACCTGATTTGTTTAAATCTATTATTTAAGGGATTTGGTGATGAATCAAATCTCCATGATTTGATTTCTAATTAGTGAGTTGGAGGCCTAATTTATTGCCTCTCACTTCCACACTCCAATGCAAATAAAATAAAATAAAAACAATTTCATCTATTTAAATAGTTTTAAATTCATTCTTTTTCTTCTATCTGTTTTTTTTTTTAAATACTTTAATTGTCTAAATCACTCGCTCGTGGTAATGAAATGAGTAATTCATCTATTTTATAAGAGGTGTGGGTTTTCTTGAATTTTTTAATGCAGAACTCTCAACTTGTCCTCTTAAGATATGATGTCTTTTTTGAGTTCATGACTGAATACCCATTTGAGCTTAATGGACTTTGACACCGTGAACAAATTTCCAGTCTTTATGTATTTTTCTATTTCAATGATCAATAAAAGCAAAACTTGTCATCAACTAGAGATGAATTTGTCCTTTTAAACTATATTGGTTTGTGATCTATCTTGCTTGCAAACAACCCTCAGTTGAGGGAATATAATAAACAGATTATGAATTTCCTAAATTAGATACATAACTAAGAAAAGATATATATGGAAGACTTTTGGTGATCATTTGCTACAAGCTGTCATGACACTTATTTATTTATTTATTTTGTTATCTCTTTCTTCCCCTTAATTTGAGTTGTGTGTGTGTCATGTGAGAGTAGAAACTTCTCTATAAATGAGGTCCAAGAAGAGATGTTCTTGGCAGTGCCTTATCTCCCCCTAATCTTTCCTAAAATATCACTTTATACTCCAAATTATACCCCCAAAAATTCATCCTAATGGGTGATCTATATGGAAAGCTGGAAACGGATGTGCCAATTAAAGCTTCCGCTTCAATGTTTCATGAAATATTTCACAAGAAACCTCATCATATCTCCAATGCCTCTACTGACAAAATACACGGTGTCGACCTACATGAAGGCGAATGGGGCCAAGTTGGCTCCATCATTTGCTGGAAATATTTTCACGGTACTTCTTTTTACCACTCCTGGCCTTTTCGTTTGTTTAATTAATAACTTGCGTAAGAAATGAAACGATGTGCTTTTTTCTTTTCTTTTTTGTAGATGGTAAAGCTAGAATAGCAAAGGAGATCATTGAACATGTTGATGAAGAAAACAACTCAATCACTTTCAAAGTAATTGAAGGAGACCTTACTGAACACTACAAGGATTTTAGGCTTACAATCCAATGTATTCCAAAGGAGAAAGGAAGTGTGATTCATTGGATCTTAGAATATGAGAAGTTGCATGACCAGATTCCAGATTCACATACTTTGCTGCAGTTTTGTGTTGAAGTCTCTCAAGACATCGATAGTATGCTTTCTGATATTGATGAACCCTAGGTAGATAGTCATGTTGGCAGTGACATGACACACAAGATTTCAGTACTCATCATTTCTCAGGTGTGTGTTGTTCGTTATATATAAATAATTTGGCTTTTTACTATGCTAATTAAAATTGTCAATTCTCTATATTTAATCATTTATATATTCTCTTTGTATTGTGTGATATGTTTGGGATCTTCTTTTTTTATGTGTTGTAATAAAGAGCAGAAATAATATATTCTTCTCAATGTGTACTCTTTGGAATGTGAAAACTATATAATATAAGTAATTTCTATGTAATTGTGTTTTATAGAATTTGGGGTTAATTCTATGTTTATCATGGGGTTTATAGAATGGTTACCAAAAATATATAAAATCTATTTATGTGAAAAGTTAATTATTTAGACATTTTAAGAAATTTATTAATATTGTCAAACAATCTAGGTATATTTGGTTGATTAAAGAGTTTATGTTAGAGATGTACATCCATTAATTGGTGTCGATTTTGGGAGAAAACCAATATAAAAAATCGAACCATAAAAATGTTATGAAATTCAACCATGTCGGGTAAACTTAATTTGCAACTTTTTATTAAACATGAATAAATGAAAAAATCTATATCAATCATTTTTAATAAAAGAACTTAAATCAATCACTAAGGTAATAGATTTGGCGTTGGGTTGGTGGTAATGAGATTGGTTTTATACTTATTGAAATTTTAGGTTATCTAATATACATGATTAAATTGTTATGCGTGATGTTATACAATGTTTTTGAAAACATCACGAAACAATACACGTAAAACAAAACACAATACAAAGTTTGGTAATCCAATTTTGTGCAATATATATAATTGAACAAAGTAAAGTTAATAAATTACAATTAAAGTTAATACAGCTACACACTTAAAAAGCTCAATTGAGAGAATGATCACTTAAGTTTCCTCCAAACGTGAAACTTCCTCTTGATGAAACTTAGGATCCCCTGAGTGTGGAGTACTCTTTCTTTCACCAAGAACATTTGTCTTTCTATCTACAGATGAAGTTTGCAATTTATGGATAAACATGCTGGTGAGTTTTACCACACAATCACAGCACCAATAATATGCTTTAAAATGGCCAACGCCCTAAAATGGATCAAAACCACAAGATATATGGAGGTTTGAGAAGATATTCAAGGGAAGAATAAATTAACTATGTAAGAAAAAATATGGGAGAGACAACAAAATCTAAAAAATATCATGTTGATAGACAAGGAAAAATTCTTACAGAGAATCGGTTGTCTTTTACGTTACATGTCATTGAAAATATTTTACACCTAAGATGCTTTTCTAATTCATTCAGCATAAGATGTGCTCGATAGTCAAATAACTCATGTATTGTCAGATCCAAAACAATGAAATTTCATTAAAATAATTGAACTTTATACATCCAAAAGTATATATTATATGCTTTTTCAACATGACATGTGACCATATATCAAGATATATATTTTGGCAATGGGACCAAAAGGAAATCAATGGCAAAATATTAATCACCAATTGTCAAATCCAACACAGTACCCCATAACCAAAAATCACAATCATGAATTATGAGAGAGGGAGAGAAGAAAAGATATCTCATATAGACCACTGGGTAAGAATCACATGTTACGTGGGCATTACTTAAGAATGATGTGAGATTTCAAATCAAACTTTCCACAATGTCTAAATTATTTTATTCTCATTCAATGTGCCAACGTTTTTCTATACCATAAATTAAAGCATTCATGGAAGTGCTTCAAACAACAAAACCATCTTCCACTGTGAAGTTCTTCTGTGATGGAAAAGCAATTTGTAACTTTTGTAACTATAGTTATCTCTCTCAATTTCTTTAAACATTTTTTAATCATACTTTCGTATATCTTTAAGATCAACCTTGTTGGTCTCCAATATTGATTCATTAATCATATCTCCTACTAAACTTGGATGCTTTAGACGATAAGTTGAGTTATGAAGTCTAGAATAATTAATATGTTGAAGTTAGTGAGTTTGTGTTTACGATAAAGTTGTAAGTTGAAGTTTCTCGATAAACATACGAAAATGAGAAAGAAAAAGATTATTGTGTGTATGCTAGCTTTTATTAATTTGATAGGCAAATAAAACGTTACAAAATCCTTCTAAAGAGAAGGAAAAAAAAAAAAAAAGACTTTCCATCACATATTTCATAAATGTAAAATGAACTTTATTGAAACTAATTTAACTTTTTTTCTCCCTTTGGGAAGAAAATATAAAGGGAAAAAATATACCCTATGAGAAGTTCTCTTTAGAATGTCACACTTGGGAACCTGCATGAACCATTACCTGCCAACAAAGTTATACAACAAATCTAATGAAAAAAAAAGTGTAACAAAAAGGATTTGTTTGTAATACATTTCAAGTGGAATATTAATGAAAACTAGCTAAGAGATTAGGTAAGTTTTGACGTTTGAGAAGCAAAGATCAGAAAATAGACTTAAGAAGAGAGAATTGAACTCACTAGGATCAGTAGTTGTTTGCTCAGCAAGTCCGTTGAAATAACAGCTTGCTCCTTGGCTTCTAAACTTTGACCAATATGAACTAAAAGCATAGCTTGCATGCCAATACACTGATACTGGCTCATAGCACTCCCTCCCCGGCGACAGCGCCTCGCACGTCCCGTCTCCTCGACCGCACACGTCATCCACTGTTGCCCCGAGCTCCATCAAATCCACGCCTCTCGCTGCCACACACCACAACCTTCCCCTAAATGGCATATTGTTCTCCACCACTGGTAGCGGATCGTATTCAACCGAAGACTCTTTTCCAGTTAAGTCGATTTGGTAGTTTGGACTCCCATCGGAGCTCAATAGCCCCCAATGTCGCTCTGTCCCTGATCCTGGCTTTTGGTTCTCGTCGAAGAGAGAAAATATGAACGTTGGTATCACTACCTTTGGTCTCGCTGGTGTCCCGACTGTAGGCTTTGCCGTTATCCTCTTTACTAGATTTCGATTGTAGGTTGCCGCATTGAGGAGATTGGCACCTAGTGTAAATAGATATGAGAAAAGCTCAAACATACAAATAAGTGTTCATTGAGAAAGTCAATTCAAAACAGACCCTTTTGTACGTACCTGGTTGTTCCATATCTCCAGCGGTTGGCCACCCGGTCTCTGATATAACGAGACGAATATCTGGATAGCCAAGTTTGGCCATGGCAAAGATGAGAGAATCCAGCATTTCATCCAAAAGATTAGTATACACAAGCCCACTTCCCCCATCGATCTGTTCAAAGTTTCCATTGAAAAGAGCGAAATCCAAGTTGATATTCATGGGGTCTGCTGCCCATGCAAAGTATGGATACACGTTCGCGAAAAAGAAAGATCTGTACAAATATATACGAATTATAAGATTAAATATATATAGAAAGCCTATGCTTGGATCGATTAAATATATGTATAGCAACCTTTTATTTTGGGAAACAAATATCTTTTTGTAACTTTTATCCAACTATTTTTCATACACCATATCAGTAAAATTATGACCTTGACATTCTAAACTTTGATCAACGTATACGTCTAATAACAAGACTAACCTGGTTTCGTTCAAGAAGTCCAACATCGGAGCCACGACGGTCCGTTGAATATCCGACCTAAACGTCCCTCTCGACGGGGGAAATGTGGTTTCCAAAACGTCCATAGCGACCGGAGTTCCGACTCGAATGATCTGCAAGTTATTAGCTTTAAGGGAACTCCAAATCCTTCTCATGGCTGGGACAAGATCATTCCAAACTTGACGATCAATATCAGAATCAAGGCTCAAAACTTCATTTCCGACGAGAATGAAACGAATCATTGTTTGAGGATAAAATGGAAGAAGGTTGTTTAAGATCCATTGGTCAGCTCTTGTTTGGTTGTTAGCAATGCCTGAAATTTCATTGTTGGGAATCATAATGGAAACTTGAAACTTTGTTTTTGATAAATTGCTTAAGATTTCATGGTTGGCATCATATAATTTCACTCTTCCAACTCTCATGGAGTTCATCATTTCAATGGCAAGATTTGGAGCTGGAAGATTGTTCCCAAGTTGGCCATAGTTTATTCCTATCTTGCTTGAAATTTCAGCATCTACATATCATGATACAAAGAAAAAACTTTATTGTTATATATATAATCAATGTAAAAGTGAGCTTAGCTAAACTTGTCGCTAAAATCAAACTTGTAGTTTTTTCAAGTATTCCGTTTATACAAATGTTTGTGAACAAAATATAAAGATATGTAAATCAAATTTGATTTTGTTTTTAAAATTTGGCTAAGAATTCAATCGTGTACTACAAAAAATGAAAACTATGATTTAAAAGAATGGTGAGAAAACAAACATAATTTGACCGTTCGTATTATATTATAGAGACAGCTCAATAGATTTATATCATTGACTTCCTAAACTTTTTGAAAGAAAAATAAATATTAAAAAAGAAAACACAAGTTAGATTATGTTATTATCACTAAACTTCAAAACAATGCAATGGTTTCTTTTCTTTTCTTTTTTTCAGTACAATAGGGAGTAATTAAGAAGATATGAATCACACACCTTTGTTTTGTTACTAACACAATTGAACGATAGTTAAACGATGCTTGCTTTGATTTTTGTTGAAGTACAATCATGTAATGAAGGTATTTCTAGCTTGCTTTTTTTAATCGACATGACATCGTCATTTTGTCAATTAACTAAACGTTATGAAACGTAAGAATTTTGATAGAAAAAACAAACAAACAATATATTTTTTTAAAAAAATCTGTCAAGACTCAAAAAAGATCAAAGTGGGTAATAAGAGGAGCAAAGTGAAAGAGATCGTGAACTTACCAGAAATAAGAATGAGAGAGAAGCAAAGGAAGAGATAGCAATTGAGAACAAAAGTTTCCATATATATATGTATATATATATATCTCCAACCTAACAACTTGTTTGTTTGAAGATTGTAAGCTTAGAAAAACATGAGAGATATTATGGCAATGAGTGGCCTCTTGTGGGCTTTTTAAAAGAGAAGGAAGGATGGATGGATGGAGAGGTTAGTTTAGGGACGTAAAGATGGTGAATGAATTAATGACAAAGGAAAGTGATATTCTTTTGAAGAACTTACAACTAAGAACACAATTATGGATCAAAAAGGCAAAGGGAATGGGGGGTTTTGTTATTGCAAAGGACAAAGATTATGAGTGCTGTTTAAATTTAAAGTGGAAGTTAAAGAAGTGAAGGTGTGAGAAGAAGGGTATCTTTCTTTTCCTATTTTTCATTCTTCTTTTTGTTTGTTTTTCCTAACATGATTGAAATTAAAGTCTACAAAGTGTGTGTGTATATCTTTGTGCAAAAATTATGTCCTTCGAGGTCTTGGTTAGATTGCGTTTAGGTTATGAGTTATCAAACTCGAGACTTCAGTCCTTAAGTTTTCCATTCGGTCTTTCTGGTTTTTCAATTGAAAATTTTATAATATTTTTAAATTAAAAATTGTATTGTTTTCAAATATTACAAATACAACAAAACTTCATCGTCTATCAATGATAAACAGTCATAGACACTAACAAACTACCAGTATCTATTAGTGATAGATGTCTATCCACGTCTATATATCGTTGTCTGTCACTAATAAATAATGGCATATTGCTATATTTAAAAAAATTTCAACAATTTTGTCATTTAAAACCATTATTGACCCTAAAAGATGTAGGTTCATCTTATTTCCCTCTCTTTTTCTTACGCACTCTTCTTCTACCTCTTATTGACAAGAGCTATCACTAGCCAATCACCAGATATTGCTCTATCATTGAGCAACAATGACAGTTGCTTTCATTTTCCTGCATTCTTCTTGATTTTGTTGTTTCCAAAGTTTATTCATGATGTTTAGAAACGATCTTCAATAGAAGAAGATGCCAAAGCAATAGGAATAGTTATATATTGACATTTATATCATCTTTACACCAAAATGCTTTTAAAAAACTATTCAATATGACCAGCACAACATAAATGCTTATGAAAATTGTGCAAATCACCCCTAAAGGTTGGAGTTAAGTTTAGGAGAGTGTTGCAGTTAACCCCTTAGCTTAAAATTGGGTGAAGGAGGGCAAATTTTGTCAAAAGAAAAAAAAATGATCCAAATGAATGTTACAGAGTAGAGAGTAACCAAGGAGGAAGAGGAAAAGGTGACCCATTTGCGTATTTTGCCTGCTCCTCTTCCATATCAAACGTGGTGGTCGCCGGTAGGTGGTTTGTAGGAATAATGGGAACGTTTGATTCCGGTGGGTTCACATCTTTGGTCGAAGTGGCAATTGGAGAGTTGTTGAATTTTCAGAAGAAAATCTGATTGGCCATTTTGGGAATGTTCTTTGTCAAGTTTATTGAGAGAAAATTCTTGAGCCATTCTCCAGCCTTAAAAAATGGAGATCTGTGGTTTTTTGTGTCAGGTTCTTGAGATGAAAATGGCGATCTCTATGGGTTTCATTTGTCCGTTGCTTGATTTGTCATTACTCATCAAGATTTTTCCTCTTCCTCCTCCTCAGTTTCTGTGTAACATTCATACGTATGAATGATTAGGAATTTTTTTAGGACAAATTTGCGCTTCTCCACCGTTTCTGTCAGTCACCCAATTCTAATCCCAAGGAGCTGATAGCAACACTTCATAAAGTATTCTCTCTCGTGTATAATTCCAAAGTTCTTAATCTGTAAGAAGGCCAAGCCATATATATCTTTCCAACTACTTCAAATAATTTGAGTTGATAAGAACTAAGGACAGTATTTGTTGGGAACCTACCTGAGATATAAACAAATATGAAATAAACTAAATTATATCTCGAACTCTTACCTCACGTGTTAGAGTCAAATAAACAACTGATCATAGAATTGCAAATAATAAAGCATAAGAAAAATGAGAACACCACAAAAAATTATACATGTTCGTCCCAAACTCAGAACTATATCCAGTCTTCAGAAATTGCAGGTTCTACTATGATGGAGATTAAAAAGACATTCTGGAACACACCAACAAATCTCTCTTCCCAAATAGTCCAACACGAGCTATTTGAATTCAATTACCACATCTCGATAACTTGAAATAAACGATAAAAGAAACTCTTAACCCAATTCCTCGCACTAAAATAACACATTGGAATAAAATTATTTTTTTCTCTTATGGCAAGAATCTCACGGCACACACAAAATGTGTCTGTGCCATTTCCTTCAGATGCATAAATATGTATTTATATACTCATTATGGCCATCTAACTATCTAATTAGTACCAAAATGGGCGAAGCCTATTAATTCAAAGAAATTCCAGCCACTTGTTTTCTTTTCATAATTGAAAATGAGTTTGGAGTTTTGTAAGCTCCACAGTTTCTAATCATACCATTATCTTGTTATTAAAAAAATGAAAAAATAAACTTTTGTAAGGTTGCCCCATGACAATAATTTAACATAAGATATTTCTCACGTTTCATCCAACACAAGGAAGAGCATTGGACAAGAATAATGAAGCATGGGAATTTCCTTCTAGTCTCACAAAGCCCAACAAGCCATCTCAACCCTACTCTCCATTTCGCCTCCACCCTCCTTTCCCTTGGTTCAAAAGTCACTCTTCTTCTCACCAACCATGCCCTCAAAAACATCTCAGAAGACCAACTTCCCTCTGGCTTGTCTCTCTCCACTTTCTCCGATGGTTTTGACAATGGTTTTACCTACTCCGACCTCCAGCTCTGGTTTGTCGAGTTTGAGCGCCTTGGTCGCGCTGCCCTTGTCAACCTCCTATCATCCTCCTCAAAACAAGGCCTTCTTCCCATCACTTGTATTGTCAATACGCTACTCATCCCTTGGGTCGCTCAGGTAGCACGTGAGTTTCATGTGTCAACCGCAATTTTATGGACTCAATCGGTTGCTGTTTTCGATGTGTATTACTATTACTTCAATGGCTATAGTGGTGTTATTCGAAATGGGTATAAAGAGGATGACTCTAACTCATTGTCATTTAACATTTCACTTCCGGGCTTGCCTTTGATGAATGTTTTGGACCTTCCGAGTTTTATGGTTTCTGATGATCATCATGGACTTATTATCAAGTCGTTCGAGGAGAAGATACAAATTCTTAAGGAGGAGGATAATGTCCCAATTCTTGTTAACTCTTTCGATGCATTGGAACATGATGCTTTAAGTGCGATCGGGACGTTTAACTTGATCCCAATTGGACCCTCGGTTTTGCTTCCACTTGGATGTGAAAAACAACGAAATATTTCATATTTTCAAGATGGTATGATATATAGTCTTGGGTTTTCCTCAAGGTTTTTATTTTATTTTTGTACTAAAATTTCAAAATATATAATATTGAAATAATCTAGAAAGTTCAATAGCTAAAATAAGTTAATTTACTCTAATTTCACTACCGTTTTTTCTTCTATATCAGGCCAACAGGCTCAAGAGGATTATATCAAGTGGCTCAACTCCAAACCTGATTCGTCAGTGGTCTACATAGCATTTGGGAGCTTTTCAAAGTTGTCAAAAGAACAAACAAAAGAGATGGTTGGTGCATTATTAGAATGCAGTTATCCATGGTGCTCACAGGTAGAGGTCCTGAGCCACCGTGCAGTGGGTTGCTTTGTAACACACTGCGGATGGAACTCAACAATCGAGTTTCTATGAGCATATGAACCTAATGGATCACAAATTTCCAGTATTCCAAGTTTATCAAAAGTTGAGACATTTTCTGACCACTAATTGTTTGAAGCCATTGTTCCAAGTTTCTATTATTTATGTACTCATAAGTCACACACAAGCATCAGATCATATCACATAGAAGAAGAAAGGGCAGATCAACAAAGGATCAAACGCAAGCAAGTGGCAAATGAAGTTGACATAATTGAATGGTGAAGTCTCACTTTTAGAAATTAGGCTAGTTGCAGCAAAGATATTTGGACATAAGCAGAGTATTTATGAATGGTCATGTGGTTGATTTTCTTCGTTAACCATAATATGTACTAGGTCTCGTTTGTGATTTTAGGATATACAAGCACTTACCTCATAATAATAGTAAATAAATCACAAAACATATTTACGATATCAATGTTTTTCCATTTGAAACAATACCTCATCAGATATAAGTGATCCATTCCTTTAAGATGAGTACACGTAGCCGAAGTGTTCATTACAAAATGCACGCATGAATTGACCAAGGACCTCAGCAGCAATAGAATTAATCTGATGAGAGCGCTTAGTTGATTCAATTAACCAGTTCAAAATGCACTGTTGTCCATGCTTCATTCATTACAATTGGTCATTAGCTAGGTTTGTGGCAAACTTTGAACTGAATCCTTTGTTGGTCCCTATTGTCATAGCAGTAAGTTAGATTTCAGACACGTGTATGTGTATGTGTATGTGTATGTGTATGTGTATGTGTATGTGTATGTGTATGTGTATGTGTATGTGTATGTGTATGTGTATGCGTATGCGTATGCGTATGCGTATGCGTATGCGTATGCGTATGCGTATGCGTATGCGTATGCGTATGCGTATGCGTATGCGTATGCGTATGTGTATGTGTATGTGTATGTGTATGTGTATGTGTAATTTGGAAACTGTTATCTTTTACTTACTCATCAACCCAATAATTGAATGATATGAATCTTGGAATGTAAGAAATCTTGGCCCATTCTGATTCGTCTTGGTAAACCCTCAACTCTGGGCAATTGAAACTCCGCACTTCCTCCAATTTGGCGAGGCAACCCATGGCTTCTGGAAGCTCTCTCAATTTTCTGCAACTCTCAATGTGCAAACTTTCCAATGAGTTAAGATTTCCTAACCACTCTGGCAGAGATTCAATGCCCTGAAATCCAACAATTTTCAAGTGCTTTAAGCCAGTTAGGTGTTGAAGCTCATCAGGAAGTGTGCTTTCTGCAAGGCCAAAGTCTATCATTGCAAGATTTTCAAGAGACTTGAGATGCAAAAGAGGCCTAAAATCAAACCCCTCCATGAATCCACCAATTGACAAACTTTTCAAGCAAGTGAGGCAGTGAAATCCTTTTGGCAATTTCTTCAAGCCACTAATTGTTAAAGACGAAAGATTATATAAAGCTTTTATATCTGGGGTTGATGTGAGATCAGAGTGCCCAACAATGGACAATTCATTCACAGAAGTGTACGATTCTAGCCCATGAGATTGAATATTTGTCCACTTTGTGTCATATCCGGTCTTGCCTTTCAAAATATCAGTGAGCCACTGAATAGTTGGAAAGGATTTCAAGTGAAGATAATACCAAACCTTAAACTCCTCAAGAGATGACAGATTACCACGTAACTCCTCAGGCAAACCACTCAGGTTGCCAGAGTGTATAATACCAAGTAGTTTGAATGTCTGAAGAGTGATCTGTGAAATTGGGTTGTTGACATCATCAATTTCTAATGTCCTAAGAGTTGAGAAGTAATCAGGTGCAATTTCTAGTCTAGGACAGTCGAGAATTTTCAACTCTTCAAGACAAGGAAAAACTGCAACTTCTGTTGGCACTGCTGCTTCTTCCCAACGTCCAAGATTATTCATGTCTGAAAGATGAAATCTTTTCAATTTTGGAAACAAACTTCCTTCTCCATATTCATTCCCATAGAACTCTGTTCCTATACATTTTAGGTTGTGTAATCCAGAAATCTCAAGAACCTTAAGATTGGGTAGATGTCCAAATGTTGGAATTCTTCGACATCTGCTACAATTTTTTAGAGAAATTTGTACCAAATTTTCAACAAAAGTAAGATTTGGAAAAAGTTCTCCCATAAAGGCTTCAACTGTCAAGTACTGAAGATTGATGTGTGGTTGAAGTCCTTCTAAAACAGAAATGTCATGGTTATAATTATTTTCTCTTTTTTCACTCCATACCAGTTTCAATTTGTACACCTTATCCTTTTTCACCAAATCTGCCCTCATGGCTTCCTCCTTATTTCTTACTAATTCAAGATTGTAAAGCTTTAATTTACCTCTGAGATTCCTCAAGTATCCAAGCTCTTCTATATGGAAACCCTTCTTTGTCCCAACAACAAAAAAAGGCAAGGATTGAAGATCAACCAACCTGCCTAAATACGAAGGCATGTGCCTAGTTGTTGGTCTTTTAACATTCATATAGAAATGTCTCAAGCTGATCAATTTTATGAATTTTTTGGGGGCTTCTCCACGGAAACAACCCAGCCTCAGGGTCTGCAATTTATAAAGCTTAACAATAGATTTTGGAAGTTTCTTTATCATATTATTTGAGACATCAAGATACCTTAGATGCTTTAACCTTCCGATTGAAGTTGGTAAGTTTTGGATTTCACATAGGGACATGTTCAGAACACGCAAGCGCTTGAAATCTAAAATCTTGTGGCCAAACACATCTCTATCCAAAAATAGAGAACGCAACTTCTCCATGCTCCTTCTAGGAGGCAACGTTACATTTTGCTCGCAGCCAATCAGGGATAATTGTCGAATTTGAGGAACATCATCAACCAGACCATTAAGATTCGAACCCAGTGCTTCACATTTTGAGACAGAATAAGCAAGATCATGTAGAAGATGATGCATCTTACAGTGTGTAATTTTACCATTCTCATCTTTAACAATATCTTGAAATAAGGAACGAGCCAGCAAGATATTGAAGTATTTATCTCCTATATCTTCCATGGTTTCGGGGTTTACTTTATCAGAAGGTTGAATGAACCCTTCTGCCATCCAAAATTGGATTAGTTGTTCCTTTTCAAAGTTAAAACCCTTGGGAAAATTAGAAAAGTAGGCAAAGCATTGTTTCAATGATGAGTTTGGCAGATGATCCACGCTTAATCTCAAAATAGATGAAACGTCATTTTCATTTTGAAGTGGATTCATTATAAGGGTTTCCAATGTTGACATCAACCAAGTCTCTGTTCTTTTCTTAAATTGTACAGCCCCTCCCAGAACTTTTGCAACCAATGGAATGCCTCCAAACTGCTCTGCAAGCACATTCTTAATAACTTCCAATTCTGGAGTCAGTGGTAATCCATTTGCCGATGCTCTTTCCTTGAATATTGACCAGCATTCATCATCCGATAACTTTTCTACATGATGACTGGGAAATGTTTCCATGATTTTTCCAGCTTCCTCACTTCTAGTTGTCACAAGAACTCTGTTCCCAATACTATTTGTAATCTTTAGCAGAAGACTCTTGAAATTGTTCCACAGTTTAACATTTTCATTCCACACGTCATCCAGCACAAGAAAATACCTTTTCCCTTCCAGCTCCTTTTGTAGCCTTCTAAGTATAGCATCCTTACTATCCAAACCACTTGGAAAATTCGTTAGAGATTCCAAAATTGCTCTTAAAATCTTCTTTTCATCAAAAGTTGCAGTCACACACACCCAAATAGTTTCATCAAAATGTGCTATCACAAGCTCATGGTTGAAAACTGCTTTTGCCAAAGTTGTCTTTCCAAGACCACCCATTCCCACAATAGGAATCACAGTGATCCTTTCATGAGTGGCATTATCAACAACAACGTTCACTATTCTAGATATATCAGCCCTTCTTCCTACAACTTCGAATTCATCAAGAAATGAGTCAGTCTCCGGAATATGGCCATTATCAGCCACTATTTCATCATTGCCCCCTTTAGGAATAACCCCAACAGCACTAGCCTCCCCTTTAATCTCATTCAAAACTTGGGTGATGGTTCTAATTTTACGCGCCATTTTCAACCTAAACATCAAGGGATTCGAGAACGAAAAGAAATCGCGTACTCTTTTCTTCGAATTTCCATTGACGTCCACTTCTCGCCTAAGGTCCTCGTAGGAGAGCTCGTCCAGCACAACTTCAGCATCGAGCACTAAATCCTGAAGCTTAGTGACCCAAATCTTGACCGACTGTCGGTCGGATTTTGTTCGATCGACATCGCGAAGAATGGCTTCGAAGAAGAGCAATGAGTGGAGGAGTTTAGAGAGGTCGTGGTTGAAACCGGAGGCCAGACGGATTTGTTGGGTTGCAAGGTGCAATGTCTTCTTGAGAATCTCTTGCAGTGCAAATGTCCATATAAAATCAGCCATTTGTGGGTTTCTTTAGGCGTCAGTAAATGGAAAATTTTGGTGGGTTTTCCATGTGTGTGCTGGGAATGGGGTTGCTCCATTGGTGAAAGAAGGAAGACGAGGCAGAAAGTATTGACTTTGAATACTACAATATTGGGGTCAACTTTTTGATGTTCAAAACAGCGACGCTGAGGAAACTCACAAACAACCATCCGCAAATTTACTTTTTTTATTAGGGCCAATTCTAAATAATTGTAGGCCTTTTATATAAAATATATAACAAAGCTCGACCCGGTATAAAAAATATTAAAAATGTTCCGTTAATACAATATTAATTTTTTTGCATTTGCGTCATCTCATTTAAATTTGGCTATATTCTTTCAAGATTCAATCCTTTGCCTTTGATTGATTTGGGTAGCAAATCCAAGTCTAAACGAAGATTTTTTTTGTTATATGATGGTATACGGTTATTTATATTGGTGTACAGAAATCTCATTTAAAATTAATTTGTGAAAGATAAAATATTTGAATTAAATTCATATTAAACCTATATATATATATATATATATACCTGCCTACATCTACATGGTTAGCTTTTTTGTGATATTTTGTATCATTTGAGGACATTAGTGAAAGTAATGCTAAAGCTAGGCAAATTTTGAAAATATATAGTTCATTATTAAGCCTTCCTATGGGTGGTTTGGTTAGACCTTAGAGAAACATGGGCCTATGCCCAACAAGCTTTAAGCCCACCTTAGAGTACTATAGGTAACTAATTAGTCTTGTACAAAATTTAATTATTATACATTTCAAAGAACAAATCTTTCTAATTACTTTATGAGATTATGATCATTTCCCTTTTGTGTGATTGTGTTTGGAAAGTATGATTTGTATATGGAAGGTTTGTTAATTGGTAATTAACTTAAAGAGAAAAATATATGATAGTTTGCATTAAAGAATTCGTTTGTTTTTAACTAGATAGTTAATAGTACACGAGTAAAAGAAGTAAATTTTAATGTAATTTTGCTTAATAAACCGTCATTAAAGTTCATTTTAAATAATTGATATCATTTATGTCGTGTGAAAACACATTATACGTTTCTATTCACTTTGGTATTAGATTAGGGTTTCTTATTCTACCTAATAACTAATCATGGTACCACAAAATGGAATTATTTCTATTTGTGAATGGCAAATAAGGGTTGCCTTTTTCTAGTTATTAGTTGGATCATAAATAATTCAAAACTCTATGGTTGATACATATGTATGGCTCAATTAATTACTTATTAATTCATGTAGTATTTAATTCATGAAACCGTTATACTTTTGACTAAGAAGTTAATTTAGATGATAATTCACTATAAGAACTTTTGTCTCTATTGATGATTTTTTGAGCTAGAAATGCAACCAAAGTACGTCTCAAATAATTAGTTTCAAGAAAGATTATGAGTATAAAAGTGAGGAACAATAGTTTAGAGTCGTGACTCAACAAAAACAAAGCTACGAAAGCTTTATTCTTAAAGTACAGTGGCCAATATCACAACTAGTAGTATATAAAGCCCTTGACTTAACCAAGTTGGTATAATCTTTCGAGTATCAAACAAAAAAGTGGTCGCAAGTCTTGAAGAGTATACTCACTGTGTGATGATTTTCACATATGTTTTTTTTTTTAAATACGACCAAAATCCAACAAAAGATCATAGATATTAAGTAAGGAAAACGATATTTCCATTATCATTAAGGCGTAATTGCAACAATCAACGAGTTTAAAGAGTATATATACGTTGTCGTTTATAACATCTCTAACCACTATGAATTATATGAAATAACAAATGATATAAAAAGAATAACACACCCATTTGATTTCACAATTTCTCATAAGAATTACCCAAAATGCATATGAATTGAATATCTAAACAATATTGATACTTTTTTTTTGACACTAAAGTACATAAATAATAAACAATAGCCCTAGACATGTCTATACTTTATAAAAGGACATTGCTTTGCTTTTAAAAAAGAGAAAAAAAAAAGAGCTTTTTTCTATAAAAAATTAAATTTATTGGAATTTATCTTTTTTCCTTTTTCTTTGGTGTTCATCAAAAGAGAAAAAGTTTGTTATTAAAACTTTAGGGTCACAATCCTAAAACATCTCTATCAGGTGGTGTGTGTGTGTTTGGTGAGATTTGTCAAAGTTTTTAATAATAATAATAGAAAAAGCCTTTGCCTTTTTTAAGTTTAGATAATGCAAAATAAATAGCATTGTTATTGTCCCCTAGTGGGGACCTTTGCCACCTCGCGGCCGCATGTGATTTCGACACGACTCTATACTCTCTAACTAAATTAATAAAACTACCACGTCGTTTTTATATAATTATCGAGAAAAGAGCATTATTCAACTAACGTATAATATTTATTATTGTTGATTCAAAAGTTAGATATTTGAATCTTTTCTTTTATAGGTATATTACGAAACTTTTATCTCAAAGAAATAACCAAGTGTGTCGAGTACGTAGTTCACTGTGATCGGCTACTTGAGAAATATGAGATTTCGTTTTAAGAGTAATCGAACTTGTATCATTTTACCGATGCCTTGACAAACTCTTGAAGAAATGTTGTTTTGATCGTTTAGTTTTAAGTATAGTTTTTAAATGATTTTTATGTTTCATAAATATTACATTGTTATTGTTAGGGTTATTGAGTTGGTATCAGTTAATTTTCGATACAATCGTACTTTTTAAGATTTGAATTTTGTTGCATAGGATTAATGTCTATAAATTAATTAATTTAAAGGAATGATATCTTTACTATTTTTCACCGATATTAAGATTAACAAATAATAACATTGATTAATTTTATGCCAACTTTGTTGTCTAAAACGTGTTTACTACTGTATTGGTAAAATCACACAAACTAGTTGTAGTTATCCTATAAACATTTGCATTTGAACTGTTATTAATTTGTTTATAAAAGATTATACGTAAACAAAAGTTATTTAATTTTTAAATATAGCAAATTGAACCAAAAGTATTTTTAAAATATAGTAAAATATAATTGTTTTATCTTTGATAGACTACGATAAATTAAAATAGACTACTTTGTGTCTATTTGTATCACGATAGACATAGATATTAATCTATCATATATTATTACAAATAAATTGTGTAATTATTTTTAAAAAGTTTTTTTTTTGTTATTTAAAATATAGAAAAATATGAGATTGTATCGATATCTATCAATAACATTGATATAAATTTGTTTATGTTTATCATCAATGAAATGGAATATTATTTTATAAATATCCTCAACAAATTTTCTATTCACGAATATTTACAATTCTAAAATTTCATTTGAAATAAGAAAACGAAAAATACAAAAAAAAATCTAAATTATCAATTATGTGGCAATGATATAATATTAAAAAAATAAAAAATAGTAAATTTGATAAAAAGAATTTAGCAAAATTGTATGCTTTTATAAACGATATTAATAAATAATAATCTAAAATTTTATGAATTAATTTGTAAATATTTTAGTTTATGTTTGGTATATTTGAAAATGATGAGGATTTTGAAACTTAGGGAGAAAAGGGAAATTAAGCCAATTTTGTTTGGAGTAAAAAGGTGAATAGATGTGGAAGAATGTGTAGTTGGGAGTGGCGGTAGTTGGAGTTGAGTGTGTGTCGTCGTACGGAGAAAAGAACACGCACACGTACGGCTGTCAAGATCGGCCCCTTCAAGAAGACGATCTCACAAGGGCCTTCAATACCCTCGCCTGCACATAATCATTCCCCCAACAGCAAAGGGTCAGTACGGTAAGCTTTGTAATTGTATGAAAGCAAGAAGGTTTAGCACATGGAGGGCTACAGCGTAAGCCGTTGCTGGCCACTTCACTGTTTTACACTGACCGCAACCCCTTTTTTCTTATAACCCCACCATTGGACTTTTCTTCATTTTACCTTTTTTTTTTCTTCTCTTTTGAATCAAATGAATGAATGAATTTTATGAACTCTCCATTCCCTCTTTTTCTTAAAGAATGATTCTCACTTCCTTCTTTTTCTTTTATCTTTAGTTAACTAACTCCCTGTTGTTACATTTCCATTTTGATCTTTTTTTTTTTTTCCTTTCTTCTTGGCTTGGCTTGGCTTTTCTTTCCCTCTTTCAGAAATGGAGCATCGAGATCAGAGTAAGTACCCTCTTTAGACTTTTGGGTTTTGTTCTGTTTTTGTTTATTTGTGTGGGTTCTTGTTTGTTGGAATTGGTGGTGGTGGAATCTTGGGTTGGTGATTGTTGGGTGTTCTTTTTATTGTGAATTTGGGGATTTGGGTTTTTGTGGGTTTTGGAAGTTGGTTGTTTGTTTGTTGGGTATGTTTGTGTTGAAGGGTTTTGTTGGGTTTTGTAGGGCAAGAGAACCATGGAGTTCATGTTTGCAACAAATGTGGATGGCCCTTCCCAAACCCTCATCCAAGTGCCAAACATAGGCGTGCACATAAGAGAGTTTGTGGAACAATTGAAGGTTTCAAGTTGGTTGAGTCTGAGGCTAATGCCCTTTTGACTGTTGTTTCAGATGATGATGTTGATGACAAAATCTCCAGTGAGAAGTCTATTCTTTATACTGTGTTCTTTATAGGTTTTGCAAAAGTTGGGTTTAAATCTTCTTGTCTTATCTTTCTTCTTCAGTAGTCTTGAACTTTGGATGAAAAGCAATTCTAGTCTTTGCTATTAACTTTTTTTTTAATGAATTATTTAATGGCACCCTGGCATCAGTATATGATTTGTTTATTTACTTGACCATTATGTGTCAACTTGGAGAATTAGTACTTATTAGGTAGGTGTTTTATTTCCAAATGAATTTATGTTCTTGTTAAATGATTGGTGAGTGTTAATGAGAACGGCTCAAATATCTTGGAAATTCTAGGGTAAAAAACAGAATATTTAAAAGCTGAGGGAACAAAGCAAAAGGGATGAAACTTGAAAGTGTAGGGATTAAAGTAGGAAAGTCATGGACCAAAGCTAAAAAGTTATTCGTTGGGTTCTCTTTAAAGTTACATTTATCTCTCTTTCTCTGTCTTTCTTTCTTGCTTTTATCTCTTCTTTCTTTTTCCGTTGGAAAGGACGGGCCTGTGATAATGAAAACTTCTGTGCCTTAAGTTGTTTTTAATTATGTCAGTAAATGCTGCATAGGTCCAAAAGTTTTGGGAGGGAGATGCGGTGACGACAGTGTTGGCATGAAAACAAAATCAAAGGAATCTGAAGATGAAGTGTTTTCAGATGCTGTTGCAGAGTTTTCAGAGAGCGTAGGACCAAAAAAACCCATGGGAGATGCTTTGGATTCAAGCGCGGCCAAGATGGTGGTGGAGGAGGAAATCAGTAGCTCCCAAACTTTGAAAGACAAAGAAGTTCTTGGTAAGTTTACTGTTTGGGACATGTTATTAGCTGTTTGTAGTCAGGTTAGTTTCAAACACAATTTTGATTTCTTGTTAATTGTTTAGATATGTGTTATCTCAATTATGAAAAAAGTTGAACTCGGGTTTCCTGCCAAATATGGTGTATCTTGAACTGGCATTAGCATTGTAGGAATTGAAAATATCAGCTTATGTGGAAGGTTTAAAGTGTGCAATAACAATAATTTGAAAGGAATAATTGAAAAAAGAAAGTTTTGAATGGGTGAAGGGAAACACTAATAGTAGATAAGCTCATCCTTCATGGAGTGCTGTGCTAGTTTCTTATACTGTTATTAGAGCTGATGAGATTGGTTTTGTTTCTTCAACATAATACAATCTATGTTTTTATAATACTTGATATTATTTTCAATCTCTTCAACTGACAACCAAATAGTGGAACGTTCAGTTATTGCAGAAACTACCATCAATCAGTCAGGATGTGAGCAGGAAAAAAAAGTTAATCAAGAATTTGTGAATATTGAGACCGAGTCTAAAACTCCATTGTCAAGTTCTTCAACTGAAAATCAAAAAGATGAAAGTTCAGTTGCTGCAGAAACTGAAATCGATCAGTTAGGAAATGAGCAGGAAACCAAAGTTAATCGAGAACTTGTGGATCTTGAGACATCAAGCACTTCAACGGAAAATCAGAATGTGGAAAATTCAGTTGTTGTAGAAACAGAGCAGGAAAACAAAATTAATCAATTATATGGGAATCTTGAGACCAATTTTAGACATGAGAATTCGATGATTCCATCCATTGATCATATAAATACAACTACTACTACAGGCGACTTGTACCCAAATGATCCCGATACCATAGTAACTGCTCTGGAACAACCTCAATATTCCTTGCTGTCTCCTGATAGAATATGTGATGATGAGGACTTTGACTCATGTAAGAACTCGACAGAAGTTGCAGCAGCATCTGAAAAAATTGATAGTGATGAATCTGGGCCATCACCGAAAATGGAAGAAACTATTGAGATATCTACAGAGCCTTTGGCACATGATGGAACTTTTCAATTAGTGGTAGACAATGACATGTCAATCCATTCTGAAATTCCCCAAAGTGTTCTTTCAGCAGCTAATCCTCAAAGTGTGGTTGTTTCAGATGTTAAACCCATTGACTTGACTCAAGTGACGTATGATACTGGAAAAGAACTAGAGTCTTGTAGTTCTAACAACTTATTAGAGACTGATATAATAAAAGGAGAGAATGACAATGTACATCTACCTTCTGTGTCAAGTGACTTAAACACTTTAGACCATCCTGAGGCTTTGGTTGAAGAATTAGAGAACCATAAGGAAGTTAAATTAACCAGTTGTGTTGTACAGGACCCTCATGGAGGAGTCAGTGGTTTAAAAGACAAATCTAAGGATCCCATTCCCAAAGGGAGTTATTTTAATTTGCAGGCAGAACCATTTGATCAAGTAGCTTCTTTCGACACAAAAATTATGGAAAGTAGGCAAAAACAGGAAGAAGTGGTCAAGAATGTGTCAGTTGATGTGAAAGGTGATTGTTCTAGTCATAGTGGCCAGGAAGCAGCAGAAATTCCCATTCAAGAAACGAATGCAGCTCAGATTAAGAATTTACTGAGTGAAAATGAAGGGCACAGTAAGAGTCAAATCTTAAGTGATGTTGCAATTGGGATTGGTAGTATTCCCTCAGCCTCCCTTTCTTCAGAAGTTGAATCAGTGGCCCCTTCCAAGAATTCTCTTGATAATCTTTCCGACAATGTAACAGAAGTCTTGTTCAGTGAAGTTGAGAGAGGAGAGGTTCTTCTACAGGATGACGAGAACAAGGAAGGAGCATGCGGAAGAGATTTTGAGGACACAGTTCAAATTCATCTTCCGGTTGATGCTCATGAGAGAAAAGATAACTTTGTTAATGAAAAGGATAAATTTGACAATTTGTATATAGCTGGAGTTGAAGACAAGAAAGACCCTCCAGAGGAAAAGTTTTCAATGGGGATTGATGCCACTCCTGAACCTGCCACTACCAACAAGGAGAATCAATGCATTGCTGTTGCTGAAGAGATAGCAGAAGAATCTCCTCGGAAAATTTCTCTGATTGAAAGCATTGGTTCAAGAAAATTTGACACTAGTTTAGTTTCAGATACTCAGGAAAGTGTAAAGGAAAATGATTGTAGTAGTTTTGTTCATGTGGTATGCCCTACTGAAGTAAATGCTGACTATGGGCAGTATCATATTGGAGACTCCAACTCAGTTCAAGATTCTTCTGTCGTCCATGCCATTGCCAACAGAGAGGGAAATCTGGTTTCTGTCAGTAATGAAACTGTCGCTGGTAAATCGGACACTTTTCAGGATGGAAGTGTGACACAGCTTGCTGGAGATGGAGTTGCTTCTGAAACTTGGAAAGATGACGGTGCAAAAACTGACGCACCAAAAACTGACGTGAAACCACAGCTTACATCGTCCCTTCTTGATGCTTCAGTTGATGCAATTAGTCAAACTGACAGTCTTGAAGGCAACTGGGGGTCTGTGTCAGGTACTCATATACTTTGTATAAACTGCCCTTGAGATTTTCATTGATAAGATGTTTTTCCAATTGGTGTTTAGCTGTATTTATGATAACTGATATATTTTTATAACAGAAACTTTCTTAATATTTATTAATATGTTTTCTTGATCGAGAGGGACAGTGCTCTCAACTCAGTCAGATTTACTAGCTGTTGTTGATGGCGAAGTAACACCGCAAGCCCGGGCCGGAGCAGAGGAAACCGATTTGAGGAAGGCGAATGCTGCACCGGAGAGACAACATTCCGACAGATCTGATTTGTTTGAGCCTCCATCTTTTATGACACTGGTTGAACCAAATGGTGGTGGAATTCCAAATTCAGCCACTACCGAAATCCAGACTGCACGAAACCGAGAGCAGCCAAATCCTACATCCCTACAAGCTGGCTGGTTTCCATCTTATACTCATGTTGCAAATGACTCGCCTGGAAGAAAGAAGAATGAAGCAATCATCGCCAAGGTGACAAACTGGAGTGCGGGAAAGCCACACACTGCTCTCAAGAACCTTTTGGATGATGCTGCACTCGAAAACAAGCAGAAATCATCACCAACCCAAAAAGATAATCTGGCTTCCATGATTCAGAAAGATGAAAAACCAATGAAAAAGGTCGACTCTATTCCGAAAAAGGTCGACTCCATTGCACTGCCGAATTCTCCTACCTCACAGTTGGTAAACAGGGAGTTTGCAAATGAGTGGAACTCTCCTGCAAGATATCCATCAGACATCAGGAGAGAGAGGAGAAAAGGTAGGCCATATTGGGCGCAATTTGTATGCTGTTCTTCAGTGCATTAGTAGGGTTAGATTGTTGAATGTTGAGATGAATGTTATTTAGCTGTATGATCTACTTCTATAGATTACTCATATATTACTGCTAAATTTTCAGGATGCTTTGTTTTTTGTGGCAATTGTTGGCTTCTTTTGTCAAATTCATACTTTATTTTTTTTTCTCTATGTTTGATTTACATTTGGACATTCCTATAGTTATGTTGTGATAAATGGCTTTGATAGTGAGCCTAATTCTTTAGAAGTTTAAACTGTAAGGTCTTTCTGGAATACCAGAATGTATCTTGATCATTGAATAACTTCATAAAACATATCTACTTCACATCACATCTTCTTTTGTTGTTAGATTTGAATGCATTCAAAGAAAAGCTTGAAATATTACAAAATGAATTGTTGCCTAACTCTTATACGACTTATCTACCATTAGGATGGAGATCATCAATGGTGGTAACCCTTCCATTCTTCCAAGCTGATAACATGTATCGAGCTCCTAAAGTAAAGTGACTCCTCACACGAGGAAGCCTTATTTGAAATTCTAAATTAAAAATGTAAAACCTATATACTAATTATTTTTTAATCAAACAAAGAAAACAATTTATACTTTTATAAGAATATTTGTATCAACATAATTTCAAAAGACTTCATTAAGTAGATCGAAGCGATTTTTCATTTTTAACTTTTCTCTACTTGTTCGAGTTTTTCTCAAATACTATTGAAAATTGAGGAGGATTGTACCAATACTTAGACGACTTGGAGCCAATTTTTAGAAGAAAAAAAATACCCCAACAAATTATTGTATTTATTTTCAAGTATTTTCTTCTTTTTCAATAAATAGAAAATAGAACCACAGCTAAGCTATCAGTTAAAAATATGTTTCAAAACCATTTGTTCTTTGAGACCTTCCACTAAAAGTGAAGGTTTGGCATGAAAACAAATTTATTTTTTTTATAGAAATAAATATCAAGGCATTTTGGTGTAAATTTGTTTTTAGATGGTTATCATGTATTTAAGAAGTTCAAAGAAGAATGGTTTTTTTTTCTAGATAGACTAAAATATTTACAAATATAGGATAAAAATCTATTAATTGATGTATGAAATTTTAAAGAAAAGCTTGAAGCCCTGATTACAAACAAACTAGTGAATGAACATAATCAAATATCCCTTCATCCAAACCACAAAATACCTAAAATAACAAGATCATTAGATCTGTTGAATGGGTGGTAAAAATATTTCACAAAAAAATTGGAAAGTAAAAGGGGGATGGGAGAGAATAGGTTTAAAACCATTCATAACAAGAGTGGAGAAATAGAAAGTTCATAGCCCCTATAAATTGAATTGAATAATCAACAAATTTGAGTCTTTTAAATAAAAATTGCAAATTTCAAGACTTGACTTTGAAAACACAAACACGAATTTGACTAAGCTCCCTTCCTTATAATTTACTTGGAGAATCATCAAAAATACTTGTGGTCTAATAACCTCAATACAAAATAACAAATTGAAGAACCAAAACTCCTAACAGAATTGACTTTCACAAATGTCTAAGCTGTTGAAGGATTCCTCTAAATTACATTCCCAATAAGCCACTCCTCCTTTTTGCCCCTTCCCTCATCAATCATATTAACTAACTTGAAGCTCAAACGACCTTTGTGACTCTTTATTAAGCAGCAATGTTGACCCAGAATGTGTCCCCCCCCCCAAAAAAAAAAAGAATTTTTTTCATCAGTGTTCTCAATATATTCTTCAAATGAGAGAATGTGGGAAATATTGGCTTCTCAACTTGGAAAATGATGGAAATACCAGAAAAGAAGTCAATAACACACCAGACCAGATATACATAACCTTCAGTGAATTTTCCCACAGCAAGAACGATCAGATTTTCCCTATAAGCCTCAAGATAGCCATCTATTCTCAAGATTGCACAGCCAACCTCTGGAGATGCTCAAAGAATACTTGAAGACTAACGTCGTCTGTAAATATGATATCTGATCCGGCTGCTATTTCTTGAGCATTGTTGTATGTTGCTGATGGATTCAACTTTGCCAATAAGAATCTAGCCTGCTCAGAAAATCGAGGTAATAAAATAAAGATGTGAACATTTAGCTTCACATGGATGATAGGTAAGGATATCATTCATTCATATTCACAATCATATGCATTTATCAAATAAAAAACAAACATCTACCAGCAATTCTTTAAGAACAGATGAAAAATCCATTGCACCCAAACCCATGAATTTCTTTCGTTATGTTTCACATGTCACAAGTATCTATAGCTATAGCCAGTTTATATAATTAAAAAAATCATAAAAGAAACTATCACTTCATAAGTTTTGGTTAATGTTGTTTTTTTAAATACAGAAAAATGGGTCAAACTGTTTACAAATTATAGTATAATTTTCTGCATCCCGATAGAAGTCTATTGTTGATAGATGCTGATAAAAGCCTATTAGTATCTATCATTGATAGAAATAGATAGAAGTCTATTATTGATAGATGCTGATAGAAGAATAGAAACCAATAGGAGTCTATCAGTGTTTTTTTTTTTTCTATTTCTGTAAAAAGTTTGGCATTTTTTCTATCTATGAAAACATCTCCATAAAAAAGAGAGAGATGGTAAAACTAAACAAGTTTATTGTAAAAAATTAAAATAAAATAAAATAACAGCAATCAAACAAAAAAAACTGAAAAGGCCTTGGACTTTCCTTTACAAAACTTCAAAGCATATTTATGTAAGAACTGTAGAAAAATATTCGAGCTACGCATAGTCATGTTGTAAGTGCATTTTAAGATAGGACTGCATAGGGTATTAAAAAGAGACAACATACAACCAGATGAGTCATACTACTAGCAAACTGGACTAGAATCCTATACATCACAAGCACAATAATTTTTATAGCATTCAAGTTTTCTTGTGTAGCAATATTTGCTGTGCATATAGGCCAAAGCTGCAGATTAAGAGAGAAAAAAACTAACCTGGGAACCATGCTGATCGCAGACAACCAAACGAGGCACTGGAAAACGCTCATGAATAATAATTTGGGCATCATCATGAGGAGCACTCAATAACTGTGCAAATGCCTGTGGAAAAATAGTTAGATTGATTAAATGGAAGACGTGCTTGATTTTCTCATTATAAACTAACAAATGGCAGAAGTTGAGGAAACACATTCCTCATTTTTAAATTTATTGACTTACAAAAAACGTTAGCAAGTAATAAGCCATAAATGGCGGAAGTTCCTAAAATGGCTAATTATAAAACTGAGCTTCATTAAAAAAATTAATTCGTTAAATTTCAACTTTCAACAGTAGGAATTCAAGCAAGCACAAACTTGGTGTTCTGGTTGATTTTGGTATCCCATATTACGCCACTGTGCTATTGTCATTCCATGAAATATGACAACACTGAAATAAGAATCTAGAAGGAGAATGCGATCAGCTGCAATGGAAGCAACATCTAACAATGCCGGTGCAGGGAGTGAATTGAATGAGTACGATATTAGTGATGGCTGAATCATCACTGCAGCATTTGTGATGTTTTCCCTATTTAACAACATCCTAAAATATGCAGTTTCATCTGGACTGTTGTTAAAAACCTGCAAATAGGATTGATCACAAGGATGTAAATCATATTGACATGACTAACTTCAAGCACGAGTTCCTATAGATGTAAATACCTGTACAAATTGTGAACGCCTCAAATTAAACATGAACTGAGGATACAAAGAAAAGCAAGGATTTAAAGTGAAGGAAGATGGATCATCTTTCCGGTAATCACCAAACTTAGAACAGAGGCGAATCAAGGATCGGTCCAACCACCGAATGGCATCGAACCCCTCCTGATAAAAGTAAAATTTAACATTAGTAAACTTGCAAAATTTGAAGATACAAGTAGAACAAATGACCATTGAATCAGCAAGCAACAAAACCTAGTTAGCTGGATGCAATTTCATCCACATCTTGAAGAACTTATAGACGAGTGCTATCAGAAGAGACATTTGAACACTTGAAATTTAGAAGATACTAAAAATTGACAGTTATTAAGCTATAATACATGAAATTATTTGAATTCGACTATGTGAGAGAACAAAAGAATACATGGGCACACATAAACACCAAGCCCACAGAAACCCCATTAAAGAAAAGGGGACCAAATAAGTAAGATGCGGCCTTAAGAGTAATTACAAAAAATCTTCGAAGTCAAAGCCCAAAGAGAAGCATGTAATGTCACCAAAGAGCAAGCCTCGCGGGTCTCTCTCTATACCCTTAAACAAACTATTGTTTCTCTCACACCAAAGATCCCACAACAAAGTACACATCCAGAACTCCATAAATTTGACTATCATGCTATGATATTAATCTAGCAAGACTCTGTATTTCTTTCAATTTCTTGTTTATGACCCGACCTCATCCTCTTAACTAAACAATTTGCTTATTAATATGAAGTTCCTGCTTATATAAAAAATAATAAGATTATAAATAAATAACAAACAAAAAAAGAAAATTAATATCCTAGGCGGATGTAACAAAACTTGCAGTGTCGTTTTGCAAATGATAGTAATTCCTGACAACGGTTGGTCTGCTTCTCTTGTAACATAATATTATATCTTCCGTATCTTTCTAAAGGAAAGAAATTTCATTAACAAAAAACAGATGTAAGTTTACAAAAGATATTATTCAGTTTTGAGTTAACATTAATAACTAAAGGATGTCTTGAGCAAGTTCCAGAGAGGCTAGCGTACAGAAGAAATATTTTCCCAAAGGTTTTACGGCTCCTTGAATTCTTCTTTATATTATTTTTCCATTTTCCTGTGACCAAACCTCTAAGTCTCAAATACCGTTGCTGGGTTTTATTTTCTTTCTTTTTTTATAGGAAACCAAGCTTTATTCAGAAAAGTGAAAGTATACAATGCATACGAAAAAAAATAAAAAATAAAAAAAGGGTACAACCCCAGTCCCCAGCTACAGAAATGGACTCCTATCCAAAAGAATAACAAAACCATATTTAAAAAATAATAGTGTAGCTAACACCAACAAAGAGACATTAAACTTAGCCATCTCCCAAAACCTTCTTGCCCAACCCATCTTCTTAACCTTTCCAAAAATTCATTGCTTTTTCCTCGTTATTTAATGAATCAAAGTGACCAAGGGCTGAATATCAGTGGATCATGGCCACAAGGCCATTTCTAAAACTTCAATAGTTCCTCCAGAGCAAAATACTCCACAAAATAGCAAAGAAATTGGTGGCCTTAAGTTGGGTCACTCCAGCTGTCCTTTTAAAATGGCCAACAAAGTGAAGTGTTCAAGCCCTCTATGTAACTAAGGTGTCTAGCATAGCCCAACGAATGCTGAAAAGGTCTAGAAGCGTGGGAGAACTATCTTGGAAAGGAACAAGAAAATAATAAATTTTAGCAAAGCAACTAGGGAAAGGGTGTTTTGAGAATAATCATTTCTAAATATTGCACTTAATCACCCCTGATAATAGGCGCAGAATTCCAAGATAAAGATTTTGCTTCTTGGTTTGATGGATTGGAGTCCTTTTCAATATTTTGTCCTTAGGCTCCCTCCTTTCCTCTAGTGTTTGTTTTTTTCTAAAAAAAGTTCATTTCCTTACCAAAGAAAATAATAAATAAATTTGCACTCAAACATCCAAGAAGAGTAGTCCATAGGAAAACTTTCACCTTCAAAACAAATACCTAGTCGTCTTTCTAGGAGAGGATGGCAGTAGCAACTTTCTTAAAAAGGAATTAGCAAGTAAAAGTCCACGGGACTGAGTTTGTCCTTATAATTTATTTCACTGAAGTATCGGATGTCCCCGAAGGAACATTTATTTCACTGAAGTAAATAATCCTCTCACACACGAGCGCCACAAAAAGAAAACACAATTTCATGGGCGGAGACAAATTTTCAGTTCCTCCCATTCATAACTAGCACCTGAATCCATGCAAGGATCACAAGTTCTGAAATGACAAATGCAAACTTCTCAAGTTCAATACCCCTTATACTCCACAGTTAAATTCACTATCATTTTCTTTGGAATAGGCTAGACATAGATTTAACAAATTAAGTAGGCTGGGGTGGCTCTCGGCAAGGAGAAAAAAGATTGTTTCATGAAGGTTCAACTAAATAAATGAAATATAGAATTTGAAAATACCTCCATCTCCATTTTCAATGAAGTTAATCTTGCCACAACAACTGCAGCAGCCTCTTGATCAAACCCTTGCACCAATTCCTGAAATCAATGCCTCAAATATTTAGCTTTCGACCCAACATCGAGATAAAGAAAGAGAACCAAACAGAGAATTCATCTGTTTGTATTGGCTTCTCATTGTTCATGGAGAGACAGAAAGAGACAAATACAGAGAGTTTAAGTGTGTGTGTGTGCGCGCGCATAAAGCACTAGATAGGTTAGCAATTACACATTATAAACAAGGGCACATCTAACCATTATACAACCACTCCTGAATATTCTTTTTGGACCCACATTGACTGATGAGCATTTTCCATGAGCAAAATGCCACTTAATTGAATGTTATAAGTAAAACCACACCAACCATGATGCCTCTACTCTTAAAAAGGACGATGAAAAAAATCATTTCCACTTCTATTTATCAACGAACTAATGGAATTAGTGCAGTCAGTATATAATAATAAGGCCTTAGGGTTTAAGATATAAAAGAGTAGCATTCTAAAAGTCCACCTATTACCTAACCTAACCAGACCTGACTATGCATAAATTACAAAATACAAACTTCATTACTTATCTTCAGAGCAAAATGTCGTTAAACCCAATCTTTCGATTACAAAGCCAAAATTGAAAATGAAATAGATAATCCTGTTCCCACAAGTAATTCCCACAAACTAATTTTTCCTAGTAACTTGGGTTGAGGTTTCTTCAGACATGTACACAATGGAACTCCCTCATGAAGTTTATCATGACAAGCAGAAAGGTAAGAAGTGAGATCCAAACTTCAAATATGAGAATGAAAAGCACTCTCTCACCTCTGTTTCTTGCAAGAAAACTGTCAAAATTAAATACAGTAATAAACATTAACTATTCTTTGGTTAACTTTTCTCCGATGAAATTTTAGTTGATTATCCCATTGTAGATACTAGCTCTCAGAATTGTAGAAATACTGAAATAGAGTAACATTTATGAGCAGAAAATTTTCGAACAGTGTAAAATAAGAAACCTCCGAGCTAACAGCTGTGTCAATCCATCTTCTAGTGACAGTGGTAACCCGAAGCATTGACTGACCTTCAGGATCTTGATAACTGCAATCATAATAATAAATAGGTGCAACTATTTTACACAATGCAATGACATAAGTAGCAATACCAGATAATAGTAAATCATCACAATTGATAGCTTACCTAGTAAGAAACTGCAAATACAACTGTGGATTTGCAGTTCCTGGAGCGCTTGACCTATCACTTGATGAAAGATCAAAAAACACTGTCAAACAAGTGCTTTTGTCAAGGCCACACATTTTCCACATAGTAGTATTGCCCTCCCCAATAACAGTGTCAGCAACAGCAGGACCTTTCTGAATTTATGCACAACAAGCAATCATTCCAGGCAGCGATCAAGCAGATGGAAAATTTAATATCAAGAAGCAAAAGCCAAAAACGCATAAAGAATACAACCTTCTCCAAAGATGTGCAAGGTCCAATTATGCCCTGAATCTTGATGTCCTTTGAACAATTGATCTCAAGGGTGCCACTGAAATGTAAAGGTAGGTATCACGTGACATGAAATGATATCCTCCAGGCTAATGGAGGCGGAAAAAATATAGTACAAGAATTAGATACATGTTTCCAAACGTTAATTATACTTGTCCAAAGTAGATCCAGCAGATGTAGACACACCAGAAGCAACAGCCAGACAAACAATTCATACAACTAAATTTCTTTTTTATATTCTCCCATCTCATCAATATCCATCATTCCTCCACTGCTCTTGCAAGAATGTACTCTTCAGTCTTTTGTTATGAAAAATCGGACTTTCATAAAGACAAAATTAAAGGATACATGGGTATACAAAAAAAGAGAAGCCCACAAAAAAGGGAGTCAACTACAAGACATCTAGTCAAGTAAAATGAGGCCTAACAAATAATTACAAAAAGGCATGAAAACCAAGGCCCAAGGAGAAATATAAAATCTAACAAGGGACCAAACATGGCAGGAGGAACTCTCACTCCCCATAAAAATTTTATCATTTCCCTCGCCCCACAGACCCCAATGCACAAACCCTAGCTTGCCACATGTCTTTCTCACTAGCTGGTAAGGAAAAGTTCCTCAATCAATTCCATTCAACCTATAGGAAGCTAAGGCCAAACACCTCAAAGAAACCACACCAAAAATCCCAAGCAAAGTCACAAACCCCAGAGGATATCAGTCACCTCCTTACAAGAAATACAACAATGCGGCCTAAACAGAAAGGACTCTCGAGCTAAGTTTTGATGGTGTTAAATTTTTCATACAAAACCTACCGCAAAAAGAACTTGAGCTTCTTTGAAATTTCACCTTCCACGTAGAGGAATAAATAGACTCACTAGCTTTTTTACCCCCCCGTCTAAACCAAAACTCACCAAGCAAAGATGAAAGAGCCAAGACATCTACTGTTTCCTTATAAGTCAACAGGTAGAGACTTCACCTGGGAGAGGATAGACACAACCAAATGATTTCTAAGAAAGGATAACGGGAATATACAAGTGAACATAGAGTAGGGAGATCTATCTCCCAAGCACTTATCCTCCCATAAATCAGTATTTATATCATCCCCCACCCCATTATGAATAAACTGGGAAACCAAAGGAAACTCAGTCGAGATGACTTCCCCTGGGTTTTTTGAAGTGCCTTTGATCCCATTGGTCCACTCACCTTACACGAGTACATATTATTTTCATTGTCATACAAATTTAGATCATACCAAATAATTTGTGCAATAGCCCACTTTGAATAGACAATATAATTTATGGGTTTTATACATTTATCTGACTGGGTTAGTATTAACTCAATGTTCCTTTCTTTTCTTCTTGCTCATCCATATTTATCCCAAGATTCTAAAATTATATCCAAAGATCCAACTTACAAGTCAAAGAAAGCAAGAGCTACAGCTACAAGAGCTAGACTACTAAAAAATAAACATGAGGATTGCAAATCTTCATCCAATTTAAAAGAAAGAAAGTGCAATGGCACATTTTGGGATGTTGAAATATGAAATTAGAATGACAATAACACGCAATATAAGTCAACCATAAAAACCCATAATTGAACTTTTTTTTCAATACTTCCTTTCAGCTCTTAATTTTTTTTCTTTTCTTTTTTTATAATTAACCATTGCTCTTGTTATTAAAAGTAAGTGTGCATGAGTGGTGGATGGATTGTTCCTAAGAACAAAAATGTTAGGTTTGTGCCTTGCCTCTTTCAGCATTACCAACAGGTTGAATCAAGGTCGTTGGCAATGATAAAAACATGGGCTATGTGGAATGGAACAAGGCATAAATCTAACATTTACGACCTAAAATAACATGCAAAAACTAAAACATGGGCTATGTCAATGTGGAATGGAAGAAACCCCACAATATATTTATAATTATGCACTCACTTAAAGCAAAGACCAAGAGAGTGCTCTCCTTCCTCAAACACACGCTTGAAAGAGTCCTTAAATACAGAATGTCCGAAACTTTCTGCTAGAACAACAAGGCCACCAGTTTTTTCTACTGCCACTTTCATTTCCGCAACACCAACCTATATGTTTAAAAATTCCAATGAATGAAGCATGATCATTGGCAGCTACCAAAAGTTAACATAAATGTAATAACATTACAACAAAGTGAGTATCATATAAACTTAGCCCAGCATATTGAAATCTTGTTTATGTAAATCTCTATTCAAATCGAATAATTGTTATGCTACACCAGCTTTACTTTATACCATTAAAAAAGAACTGAATCCTGATGTTCAAATCTTATATGGATTGATTCTATTTAGCTTCAAGTACTTTTGCCTTATGGAACAGTAGACACAAATACTTCGTAAGATGAACTTGGGTAAACAAAATAAGAAACTAATGAACTCATCAGCAATCAGAGTTCAATATTCGAACGTACAGGATATCAATGTGTTGGAAGTTTTGAGCAAATAAACAGAATATCAAACTTCCTTAACTTAAGCCTCCTTGCCTGGATCATTGTAACTTAAAGATGCTAATTTAACATGCAAATCATGACAACTACGAAAACCTTTTTTTTATAATTTAATGAAAAGCCAACTTTCATTGAGAAAAAAATACTAGAGCCAACTCAACCTAAATCTACAGCTCTAGGTAAGAAACAAGTTAGGAGTATAATTCTCATGTTTTTTAATACAAAAATTTTCTCAATAGAATTATAAGAAACCAACCTAATGTTACTTTTGTTGCAAATTGCTGAATTTGTATTAAGAGAAGACAGATTCCATTTGAGGTATATTATAAACCAACCTGATCAAGTGCTGATGCAAAAAGATCCAAGACATGGCCTTGGCCAACCAGTTGTTTTGCAAGATTTTCATAGAATTTTACTGCTTTTTTAAAGTAAGGAGCTGCATCCTTATCAAGGTCTTTATGAGAACGCACTGGATCTGATAGATCTTTAGACACGATCTGTAAATACTCAATCCAATAAACCAAACATCAGCAATTATAAGTATGAAAGGAATAAGAACAATATTGACCATATTTCAGTTTTCAATCCTAACTACACAATTGTGCCAGTGAATATTGCATCTAGAACAAAGTCCGTGGGAAAGAGAGTAGTTCCCTTCCCACTCACGTAATAAGATGCAATCATATCTTTTGAATACTTGGGTTGCAGGTACACCACAATTGATTATAGAAGCAATCAGGGTAAAGTGATATAATAAATTATGACAACACAAGTAATTACGTTTACCAGTGTAAAATACGTCAAATATTGTTACAAAATTTTACTGCAGTGATCTAACTATATGGCCAAATCCTAGAGAAAGTGACCACGTATTACCAACACCAAGAAAGAAAAGGGAGGGGAAAGAGAAAGAAGAAGAAGAAACCAAGTTGGACGTTAAAGAAGAAAAAGAAAAACTGTATCATAGTCAAATTAGCTGATGCTAACCTACTTAAGAATGAATGAGAAAATATCTAAAAAGAGGAAATAAAAACAAAAGATAAAATAAATGCAGTGATGATATCTGGCACTTCTGGTGCAGTTTCTAAAAGCTCACACCTAAATCCACACCTTCTGTAAGCAACTTTGTTGAGTTATGCAAAAGAGGCTTTCAATTGCATTGTTGTAGTCAATGCACGTGACCACAATTTTTACAATGCCAAAATGAAGTGTATGCAACATCTGATCCAACTTCCAAACTTCCTCATATATTTTGTTACACTACATAAATGGCCTTGCATATATTTTGTTACACTACATAAATGTATTGATACACCTGTTTCTTATCTCAAAAAAAAAAAAAGTACAATACATGCTGACCAAAGCAAAATGAAGGAATGGTTCCAATAGAGAGAGAAAATAACCAACATCCCATGGACTAGGATACAATTATCAAACAATTGATTCCACAAACAGTCCCACATGATGCTAGAAAACCAGTGAGAGAAAAACGTGACAAGATAAGGATCTTCACTTGAATTTTTATGAAAACAACACCTTTCATTGAGAAAAAAATGAAAGAATACAAGCGCATACAAAGAAAAAACAGCCCAACAAAGCAACCTCATTAAAAGAAAGGGAACCTAAGTAAAATGTTTCATTCCCTCTCCCTACCCCCAGAATACACTGTCGTTCCTCTCACCACAAATGTCCACAAAACCAGGCACACCCCGGCAAGCCATAAAAAAAACCCTTAGGCCTTATCTCTAAAGGGCCAATGGAGGAGGAACTCCTCAATCGTCGCTCTGACACACCGCATCCCAACAAAGCTAATACCGAACTCTTAAATGAAAGAGCTCCCCACAACACGAGCATACTGGCAATCCCAAAAGAGATGATCAAGATCTTCCGACAAAGCAAGCAACAAAAAGGCCCAAAAAGTGAAGTTCTCCTCCTAACAAGCCTATCAATGATGTTAACCTGACCAAGCAAGACTTGCTAAATAAATAACCTAATTTTCTTAGGAACCTTAATCCAATAGACCACATCAAAAACCGACCCCATAGGGGGGCAGGATCCAACAACAGATTAAACAAAGCTTTACAAGTAAAACCCCAACTAGGATTAGGGTTCCAAACACGAACATCCTTCTCCCCTCCCTAAAACAACACCCCTCAAGCAACCAAAGAAGAGAGGCCACCTCCATCCTTTCCCTATTGCTCAAATTACTACAGAACCCACAAGAAAAAGACACCAAGTTGTCAGGCCCAACCAGAATATCCGAGATCATACAACTTTTGGAAGAGTATAAATGATACAGGTGCGGGAAATACTGAACAAAGGGTATTCTCCCCCACCCACTTGATTTGGTACTAAAAATATTGGCCAAAAACGGCCTATACGTTATTCTGTAATCTGTAGTAATACATTGGAATAACCAATGCAGATAAGAAGTTTGTGGAAGAAAACACACGTCAACAACGTAAAATGACCAAAATGACACAGAATGCTATCAAAGGAAATGGCAAGTTCAAAATCAAGTGCAATGAAAAGTTAGTAAACAAACCAAAATGATCAGCCACAACGTAATTCTAAACCTCTGTACAATCTTCTAACAACCAAAAAGATCGAGTAACTTACAAAAATTATTCTTAGCATAAATCTGATCTAGCACAAATCATAATTTATAATTCAGAACAAAAGCGAGGAAAATAAATTTTCTTCTATTTTTTTTAGTTACCGTGCCAGGCCCTTCTGTGCATGGTCCACCAACCAAAGCAATAATTCGAGCACCAGTTCCAGGCAAACAAGCTCCAAGCAAACTTGCTGCAACACTTAATGCCACTCCAGTGCACCGAGATGCCCGATTACCAGGAGAAACAGGCCATTGATCCGTTTGAAGTTCATCCAACAACTGGAATTCATAACAAATATAACCGAGTTCAAGAATTGCTCTACCCAATGTGATATTTAACAACCAAAAAATGAACAGAAACGAAACACCAAATGAAACCTACCGAATTGAGAGTATATTCGCATTCAGAAGCAGGCAACAAAAAACGTGTAACACCCGAATTGGGGAATCCATTCTGGACCCCTTTTTGATAAGCTCCAGCAACTCTCCGCGCTCCAACCGCAAGACCCAATTGCTCCAAAACCTGATCCTTAGAAACCTCCTTCGTACCCCGAAACACATACACCTTAGACATATCAGAGAATCCCAATTCATGAACCTGAACCTGAGTCCCAAACGAAACAAATCCAACAAGCGCATTATCAGGCAACAATCCGACCGCCCTCTTAAGCTCCGATTTCACAAATCCCAATTCTTCCTCGATCATGCAAGTATCAAGCAGAAAAAGGAAAACCGGGGAGGGATTCGCCTGTTGGGCTGAATCCAGAGCAGGATTAGGATGAGTGGATTGAGGAGGAGCATATTGAACAGTGGTATACTGAGGATAAAGCTCGCCAGGCAGATGGGTCTCAGAGATCATGGCATAATGAGGAGGAAAATGACATCGCTGATAACAGAAAGGGCAGATCCAAATCTTAGCGGTGAAGTCGACACGAGAAAACGGGTTAAGAACGGCGGAGCAAGACTTGCAACGGAGAGGCGCATATGGAAGAGTAGGGATCTCAGGGTGATGACGGATCGGAGCGATCGACGCAGCGAGTGGAACAACGCACTTGCTGGCTTCAACCTTTGTACGTGGCCAAACATTCCATGACATACGAACTCCGTCGATTCCTTCGGGATCTGCGTTCGCCATTTCTGACATTGTGAATTGAGGAACAGAATAGGAAAATTGATGATTTTTTGGAATAGGAAGTGGGGTTTTCCCGCTAGTGGAGAAATTGGGTATTGGAAAGTGGGATTGGAAAGAGAGAAAAACGAGAGAAAGAAGGTAATTGAGGCGACCCCCTGAGAAATTGCAGAGAAGGGGTCACCGCAGGTTGAAGAAGAAGAAGAGAAAAATGGAAATTGGAAATTGGAGAAGAGGGGTTGAGATTGAGAGAGATTTGGTGGGCAAAGTCACCTTTGGTCTAACTTTGTGAAATGCGCCAAATAAGCTTAAACGCAAGCATTTATTAGAAACTTCCTTTTTATTTCTTTCTGCACATTTGTGACTACAATTTTCCCTAACCTACCACTTTTGCAAACATAGCCCTCTTCTTTCCCCGTTCCATAAAACATCAATTATCATTATATAACTAATCATCTTCCATTATGTTATTTTTAACTTTTTATAAGTACTTAATATTACCTTTAAGTACGTTAATACATGTTTAAAAAGATGGAATGAATTGGATTTGTAGTAGGTTTTAATTTCAATCACATGTATGAATTGAATTTGTAATAATAATTTCACTTTTCTATAGTTTTTAACTCGACCTTGTTTTCCACTGTTTTGATGTCTCATGATCTCCTTTTCGTTCCACTTTTGGTTCTATACCGACACCCTTTAAATTTAGTATAGTACTAGTTACATTCTAGCCTCCCAACATGTTCAACAACTTGAAAGTTTTAGTAAAATTTATTTATAGATTATGAAAAGAATATTAAAACTTATTGAAATAATCAACATATGTATATGTATGTCATAAGAAGTCCTTACTAATTTGTGTATATAAAATTGTTGACTTTTTTTTGTTGTGAATAGAAAAATAAATGAGATTTTAACCTAATACTCAATAGGGATATAGATTTGCATTCTACATTAAGTTCAAAACCTTAAGGTGTCGTGACTATTGATATAGGTTGACAATGGAGAGTTTATTAATGTGTAAGTAATAAAGCTATGTTTGCTTATGACTAAGGTAAGATATTGTTTTGCTAGGCTTCCTTTCTCGTTCCCTGTGTTGTTTTAAGAAATTACATTGTATGTAAAAGAGATTCAAGATGTGTGTTTATAAACAATCGGTGTTTGTATATTTCATGTGAAATCTCCACAAAGAGGAAACGAGTTTACTATTAAGACAAATGTAAGAATACGGGAGGGTTCTAATGGCTAAAATATCTTCATCACACCCAATATCAAGTTTTCTTTCAAAGAAAAATATTACATAAGAAATGAAAATATGGTATGGACAAATATAGGTTTAAGTTAATCTCTACGAGGAATTCATCGTCTTATACATCTTAATATCCAACTTCAACGTTTCTTTTTATACATGATTTTTTTTGTTTAACACTAATATAAGTTTGAGTGATTCAATTAAATGATGTTATTCCCATGTGATTGCCGCCTATTAGATTATTAAATTATAAAATTTAATTTCGAATGACAAAGCTAGTAAACATTTAAAATATGAAAATGATAGACATAAACTGTGAAATTTTATTATGTTTTATAAGTATTTTGATTCATTTTGCTATATTTTGAAAATAGTTTGATAATATATATGCTTTTAAAGTTAAATATTCTTTTATAAAAAAAATGTTGAAATCAAATATACTTTTTATTTTAACTAGCTGAATTAATTTGTAAATAAAAAACTATAATGATTTAAATATAAATATTTGTATTGGAGAAATGAGTTTGTTTTCCTAACGAAAAATTATTCGTTTTTTAAAATCATATGTTCTATTTATACTTTAAGATTAAAAAAGATGTTTATACAAAAGTTACAAAAAGAAAATCATCAAATTGAATTCTTGAGTTTATATATTATATGGACATTGACAAATCAAATCATATTTTTTTAGTTAAAAAAAAAAAGTAAACAAATTAGGTTAAATTCATCCTCTAAACCAAATAAATTTCCTAGTGTAAAGTATATTTTTCAAATACAAAAATAATATGGGATTGTTTTCTTACTTCAATTATATTTCTTATTAATTGAATAAATATACAAAAGTTTAAAGAATTTAAAGGAAAAAATCTTAAAATAAATTAACTGTTTGATGGTGGGAAGAAAATAGTATATAACATTTTATGAAGATTTGGGTAGAAATGACCCAAATTCAAGATCCACTTGGAATGCCTACAAATATATGTTTTCTAAAAATTGACAATACTTTGAATACAAACTTTGACAAACTATTTTTTCGAGAGTCTTTTATATTCAAGTTTGTTTAATCAGCTATATAATAAAATTACTTTTATCAATGTCAAATATAAATTAACTGGTTAGTGTCGATTGTTGAAAGCTATCGTCAACAATGGTTGTTAGGGATAGCAAATATTCTTATGGAGTTAGGTCTCTACGGAATGGGTGAGAAATCCACGGTTTGATTGGGTTGGGGGACACAAATAGGATCCTCAAATCAAGACAATGAAGATATTCCCGATCTCACTTGAATATATGTATTTATTTATTTATTAAATTACTTGTGACACTTAAATTCAAAATAATAGCTTTTGTTAGCTACGGTTTTAATATTATTTTAATTCTATTAAATAATTAAATTAGCTTAATCTTTTTACTAAATTCTAAATAAAGATTGTTAAAACATTTGTAATTAATAATTGCAAATCTAAATTTATTTTAAAAAGTATACCATTTTGACATTTCTTACATCACATAACATTTGGTAATAACCATTAGGTAGCTAAAAATTCAAGCACGAGAGTTTGTTAACGAAGAGTGGTAATAAATGACTTAATAATAATAGAAAAAACACCCGTATAACTAGGGATGCAAGAGTAATCTGACATCCCCAATAATGTGGACTATCCAACCCAGGTTATAAGGGTTGGGTTGGGTTAGTTTAAATTTGGGTTGGGTTGGTTTCTTTTTTTTTTTCTGCTTAGTTTGGTCTCGGGTTGGGATTAAAAAAATTCATTTCAATGATGGAATATATATATATATATATATATATATATATATATATATATATATATATATATATATATATATATATTTCAATGTTTTTTTTAAATAGAAAAAATTTGACAAACTATTTACATTCTATTGAACAAAACTACTAAAACACAAAATACACTACACTTCGATTTTGTAAGGTGTTTTATTTTTGACAATTCACCAATTTAATTATAATATAATTATTAATTTAGTAAATAGAAAAGAAAAAAACTAGGTCACAGACTCACGCCTCTCAACACTTCATTCGCTTTAGTCTTTAAAGTTTCAAACTCTTCACGTTGTGCCTCATCTCTTTGACTCACTGTCTCCTTCTCACCTCTCAAACTCTTCACACCACACCTCATCTCTCTTCACACCGTCGACATTCACCATCTCCTTCTTAGTCTTCCACATTCACTATCTCATTCGCAATCTCCCATGTTCAATGTCTCATTCTTAGTCTCCGATTCGACTTCTCGATCCTCGACGTTCAACATTAAAAATGAGAACCCAACCAATATTAATTAAGTCATTCTAAATAAAAATGATGTGATCCATTGCTTGCTTGTGATTTTTGTTTAATCTAGATCTAAAAAATATAAGTGTTTCTTTTAAAATTTTAGGTGGTATTTGGTTCACATTTTGAACCGTTAAATTTTACAAAAAAGTTATTTTTTAAAAAATTGTGGCATTTGACAAGATCATAAAATGTATTTTCTAAAATTTAGTTTACAAAATAATTCATTTTAGAGAAATCAATACCAACCAACTTTTTTATAAAATAAATTATCAAACTAACGGTGAATTCACAATTTTTAGTGGACTCCATGCTTTATTACACTATTCAAATTACTATATATTACACTAAATTATTTTCTCCCACAAAAATATCAAAACTATACATTTGGTTTTGGATTGGAAAAAATACCTCGATCCTTCCATGTTCTCTCCCTATCTTTTTTAATACATACCTACATATTTTTTTTTCAAAATATATTTCTTTCTAAAAAAATCAAAATATACGTATTTCAAATTAGGTCCTAAAGTTTCACAATTCTTTACAGTAATTTGACTAATTATAAACATTTTTTTTGTATGGAACAAACCAAACAAAATTATTAATATGAATACTTATAGAAAAATCTAACTATAACTGTTTAAATTTTAAACATTTTTCTTTTATAGATTACCCTTAGAAACCAAACAGATAAAATAATCTCAAATCACATGGAGGAAAAGTATATTATTTATGATATAATTGTCACTTTATTCTCCATCATCTTCTTTCAATGTTTATTTAATCACACCATGTTAAGCGAATCCATTTAGAAGTTAGAAGAGAAGATATTTGAATTTTGTTAAATGTTAATCAATAGTTAAGCATTATTACCGATAGAATTAATTTAAATATTAGATTTGGTCATCCTCATATCAGAAAAAAACGAGACATTTTCGGTTCTGGAAAAATCGTGAACTCGCCAGATCAACAGAACTCTCTAGACTCTCATCTTCCTCTCTCCCTATAAAATCCATTCCCCATTACTCCGAACTTCGAGAATCGATCGCCATTCGACATTTGACGTAGCTCGCTATTTGCTTTTCTTGTTTCATTCGCATACTCTCTCATACTTCATTTCTTTCTGATTCTTTCCCGCCATGGAGGACGATTTCGAGTTCCCATCTGCAAGCAACGTGGATGAGGAAATGGGGTTGCCCGAGGACGAAGCCGAGAGCCCAGTTCTGAATGTTGGCCAAGAGAAGGAGATTGGGAAGAATGGGCTGAAGAAGAAACTTGTTAAAGAAGGTGAAGGATGGGAAACTCCCGACACTGGTGATGAGGTCGAAGGTATACTCTAGATTTATTTCTTGTTGGTCTTTGAATTTGTGGGGAATTTTGTGCTGAACGTTAGGGTGTTTGTTTGTATCTGTGCAGTGCATTATACGGGAACCCTTCTTGATGGCACTCAGTTTGATTCGAGCCGTGACCGAGGAACGCCTTTCAAGTTCAAGCTCGGGGAAGGTAATTTCGTTTGTAATTTGATGTCATATGATGATTGTAAATGTACGTAATTTTCTTTGTACGACACAATTCTCTAGCACATTCTGGTTAGTTGAACTCGGATACAAATACTGATCCCAGTGTTATATTTATTGGATTTCTTTTCTTTTCTTTTCTTTTCTTTTTCTTTAATCTTTTGTAGTACATGGTCGTTTCTAGTTGTTCATCCATTTTGTTTTTTTTTTTCATGTAGTGGTCTTTTAGTTAATAAGTTTGAAGTGCATCAAATTTGCTACGAAATTGACTATCAATTTGCGAGTATGAATAGGTATCTCGAATACAAAGATTGATCCAGCCACATATTTATTGGAATTTTGTCGATCATTCTTAATCCGTGGTCATTTCTAGTTGATCTTGCATTTTTTATTCAGTGGTCATATAGCTCATATCATGTTATCTATCTTCATCAGGCCAAGTGATTAAAGGGTGGGATGAAGGTATCAGAACAATGAAAAAGGGTGAAAATGCAGTTTTCACGATACCCCCGGAATTGGCCTATGGAGAGTCCGGCTCTCCTCCAACAATACCACCGAACGCTACTCTTCAATTTGACGTTGAGCTACTTTCGTGGCACAGTGTCAAAGACATCTGTCAAGATGGAGGAATCTTGAAAAAGATCCTTGTTAAAGGAGATGGTTGGGAAAAACCGAAGGATCTAGACGAAGTTCTGGGTGGGTTATTCATTTCAATCTACTTTTTTTGCCTTCTCATATGGATAGAACTTTTCAAGTATTTTCAAACTAAATGTGTGATCTTTACAGTTCGTTATGAGGCTCGTCTTGAAAACGGTACACTGATCTCAAAGTCTGATGGGGTCGAATTCACTGTTGAAAAGGGTAGGTTACTTGTTGCACTTGAAATCTTGTTATCTTAAACTTTGAGGGGTGTCTGAATTTCTTGCTCGGCTCGTGTAGGGTACTTCTGTCCTGCCTTGGCAACTGCTGTGAAGACGATGAAAAAAGGGGAGAAAGCTTTGTTGACTGTTAGACCACAATGTGAGTGAAGCTACACATTCTCTTCTCTCGGGTTCTTTTGTGCCTCGAATCCATGGACGTGCTGATTCTTATTGTTTTATCATTTAATAGATGGATTTGGGGAGTCTGGTAGGCCTGTATCTGGAGAAGAAGGTGCTGTGCCTCCAAATGGTACACTTCAAATTACCCTTCAATTGGATTCATTGAAAACTGTTACAGAGATCACAAAGGATAAGAAGGTCTTGAAGAAGACCCAGAAGGAGGGAGAAGGATATGAACAACCAAATGAGGGAGCAGTGGTGCAAGGTGATATAATCATACTTCAGTTGTTCGATAACTGCTAATGATCTAAATTTTGTAATTTGACTTAGTAGCTAACTACATGGAGCTTCTGTTCTTGTCAGTGAAACTTACCGGCAAACTGGGTGATGGGACGATTTTTACTAAGAAGGGTGATGATGAAAGAACGTTTGAGTTCAAAATTGACGAAGGTATGTTGATCTTGGTGATGTTCTTTGACCATGGAAGGATTTGTATCATTATGGTTTTACTAAGCTATAATGCGGATATGGAACAGAACAAGTCATTGAAGGACTCGATTTGGCTGTGAGAAAGATGAAGAAGGGAGAAATTGCCTTGGTGACGATCCATCCACAATATGCTTTTGGATCTTCTGATTCATCACAAGATCTAGCTGTGGTTCCTGCAAACTCAACTGTATATTACGAAGTTGAGCTGGTTTCATTCGTCAAAGTATGTCTGAAATATTCATTTGTTACCAAGTTTCTCACAAGAGAACGTCTCATCGAACTAATACCAACTTTTGTTATTGCAGGAAAAAGAATCTTGGGACCTGAACAAAGCAGAAGAGAAAATAGAAGCAGCAGGTAAAAAGAAGGAAGAAGGAAACGTTCTATTCAAAGCTGGAAAATATGAGAGAGCATCAAGAAGATATGAAAAGGTATTTTTGAAGTTCAACAGAAGTTCAAAGTTGTCACGAACCCTCATTAACAGATTGGCTAACATTATTGTTTATCATCAACTGTTTGATAGGCTGTCCGCTACATTGAATATGATACTTCTTTCAGTGACGAGGAGAAGCAACAGAGCAAGGCACTAAAGATTTCATGCAATCTCAACAATGCTGCTTGCAAACTGAAAGTCAAAGACTACAAACAAGCAGAGAAGCTTTGTACAAAGGTCTGCTTTGTGATACTTTCACCTTAATTATGTTGATACTATAGGATTTGCTTAGTGGCCTAACATTTACGTCCAATTTCTCTCAACCAACAGGTGTTGGAACTTGACAGTAGGAACGTGAAAGCTCTATATAGAAGGGCTCAAGCATATATTCAACTTGTTGATCTTGATCTTGCTGAGCGGGATATCAAGAAAGCCCTCGAGATTGACCCAGATAACAGGTAGCTCATTTATAATTGATTAATTGATTTTGCCTTTAGATTTGGGTCCAACATAAAAGAGTGTTTCAAATGTCTTTGGGTGTTTGAAATTAGTAATGAATAAATAAATACAAACTCGACCTAAAGACTACTCGGTTATGGAGTATTAGTGTTTCATAGGTTGACAAAATCCTATAACATAGGTAACATGTATACAATGTCTCAAGTCAAGTTTAGCAGTTTAACCATAGCAAAAACATGTTTTATCTGTGCCAGTGCTCATGCGTGTGTATCATTACACTGTCAATGCAGGGATGTGAAGATTGAATACAGGCAATTGGAAGACAAGGTGAGGGAATACAATAAGAGAGATGCACAGTTTTACGGCAACATTTTTGCAAAAATGAACAAGTTGGAGCATGCTAAGTCGGCTGTAAGTTACAAAACCAAATAGCTAATTTCTCAGTCTTGTTCTATTTTGAAATGAACTCTTTTGGAATAAGACATTTTGTAATCATGGTATTTGCAGAATTCAGGTGGAAAGCAAGAGGCAGTACCAATGACTATTGATAGCAAAGCTTAAGTTTGATACTTTAGCCTTCATAGCATCACACACTATGCATTAATGAAATGTAATGTTGCGCATACATAGCATTGTATTGTAATGGTGTCTTGTTTACACTTTGTATAAATAAGTCAGATGTCTCGAAGGATTTGCATTGCTTTGTTTGCATTCTCCTTTTGGACAAGGGAAGATAATAAAAATATACTCTTGTTTTCCTTATGTTTTAGCATGCTTCCTTTTATCCATGGTTTTGGAATTTTTCTTTAAATTGTTGAGTTTCTAGTGCTAAGGTACTAACACATTTGTTGGTCTAAAATATAGTGAACTACTCTTGAATAGAATAACTTAAGGTTAAATTTACATTCAAATTTGATTTTACTTGTGTATATATGTGTAGACAGTATTTTGTAATATTGCGTTGTTATTAGTTATGTTGTTATCTTATTAATTATGTTAATTATGTTGTGAAGTTTATGTAACATTTTACTTTATATCTTTTTCTTTGAAAAAATAACTCTATTATATTGTTCGAAAACTTGTGATCAATTTCTAGATCTCAATTGAGTCCTCCTAATTTTGGCATATATGTACGCAATATGTTGCACGATTCGAAGAATTTAGTAGGAAAAACAAAAAGTCCAAATTTATTGTAGGAGGAGATATTCTAAATTTGCATGATTTTTTGGGTGGTGCTATTTTTTGTTAATTCTTTTATCGAAGTTATAAAAGATTGGATGGAAGTTGTTATAATTGATTGCTGTGTTCGTTAATTCTCTCAATCAACAGGTTTATACCGTTAATTGTGTCATAGTTTGCTAAATATAACTAATATCTATTTGGAGTCCATGTACTTGCCGTTTATTTTTTATTAATATAAATACTAACAACATATAGCGATAATTAAAATTTTATTGAACTTTAAATATTAAAATTTAACATAGTTTGTAATAATATTATAAATTTGAGACGGATAATTTGGGTTGTTTGTATTCTTAGTAGTTTGTGTAGAAAATGTCTTAACATATAAGAGTAAAAAGATGCCTTCTAAATTTTTGAAGAGAATAAAAAATACTTACTACTATGTTAGTTTTAGACTAAAGTTGTTATCATAAATATCCTTTGAACTTTTTAAAAAATTTCAAAATTATTTTCATCACACCAAATTTTAGCACTTACATAAAAAAGAAAAAAGAAATAAAAACTAACCTTTCAAATTTTGATAGATATGTCAATATTTTCATGGAGGGAATATTCTCAATACATCCTATAAATATCCATGATCACATCAAACAAAAACAAATAAGTTAAATATAAATAATAAGACGTTTACTTATTTAAAAATAATAAAATACTTATTTTGCTAAGTTTGTTTTATTTTTCTCAAACCAAATATTTTTTTTAATATATCCCTCTATATCAATATTTTAAACATAGGTTAAAATATAAAACTACATACAATCTTACAAAGTTTTACAACAAAAAATTACTCTTAAAACATACTAAAATAATAATCGGTCAAACAAAAAAGATTTACAGATTTATTAGACTATCAGTGTATGTTAATTACAACAATAAGTACAAAAATTGGTTGTTACAATTTGCAAATGACAAATCACTTAAAACATTTATTACAAAAAAAGTTGATTATCTAAATGTAATTTGCGAATGCCATGAAACAACTCTTACTTATCTAATTTATTTTAAAAAACATATTATTTATAAAAAGAAATTAATTAATCTATAATTATGTACCAAATCTACAAGATCGTACTAAATATAAATACACGATCTTGAAAAAAATCGTTGGATATTGGTAATACATCGACCATCGTGATCATAAACCTACACAATCACGTATTAGAAGAAGAATAATAAGTGGCATGATCAATTAATCCCGTATCAAAAGAAGAATAATGCATGTGTGTGACTAATTAACTCATTAAGTATTTATGAGACATTTTTTATATTTTTCATGTTGGACACTTGCCTATTCTTTTTGGAAATGATAGGTAAATATTTCCAATTTTACTAATTACAATATTATTTAGAAGACAGTGAAAGAAAAATTCCATTCATACGTTTTATGGGAAAAGAAAAAGGTTATTTGCCAAAATTTATGTAAAGTTAATTAAAAAAAGGGAAGAAGGGGAAGAAAGAAAGAAATTGATACAGCCCTAGCTAGCGCCTTAATCCCTCTCCTTCCTCTGCAAGCTGCTCCGGTGGTCGTCCACTCTCTTCGTCTTCTTCACAGATCTTCTTTTCTCCGTTCATTTCAAGGTATTTTCCCCATACCCATTTTCGTTTTATGCTCATACACGAATGGCTGCAACCCCAAACTCTGTTGTTTCGGTTGAACCTCGATCTTTTACAATCATGCAATTCGCCATCGGTTTATGTAGAAATCGAAAACTCATTTTCTTTTTCAGTGTTCATGCAAAAGTTTTTTTTCCCCTCCCGTTTGAGGGTTGATTCTTTGAATCACTTGTTTGAACCATATTAAGGGAGAAGAACCGAAAGTCAATGAAAGTAGATCCAGGGAAATGAAGTGAGTTGATACTCTGTATCCACGTTGGGGCACATAAACTGCCATTTTTCTTTTGCCAGCTTCCTCATTTCTCAATATCGAATCTCAATTTTGTAGAACGATTGTAAACGAAATTGAACTGGGAAATGACTTACAGGCAATGAACATAACTGTTTCCTCTTTTTTTTTTTTTTTTTTTTTTTTTTTTTTTTGTGAAAGAAGACAAGAAAAAAAATTAATTGTAGTAATGGAAAGAGCCAAAGCTGAAGATAGTACAAATGATTCTTTATAGTAAATAATCAATTTGGTTCCAGTTTAAAATTCAATGACCGAGTGAGTGATAGCTGTTTACCATTTTGACAAGTTGTTAATTAAAATCCTTGAATTCCATTCCAGAAAACACTTCGGTTTGAATTTTCTAAAGTTAAAGTATTTAATTAAAAATAAATTTTTTTGGCTTTTGAACTAATTCAATCAATTTTATTAAGAGTTAGAAATCACATAAAATAGGACGGAGATATTATGAAAGCAATGAAGGATAGTCTGTATATATTTTTTTCTCTTAGAGGAAGCAAATTTCTTTGATATAATTGTCTATAAAAATCATTGACGTTGATCTGAAAATAAAATTTTGAATACTATTTTGGGCCTTGATTTTTCATCTTCTTCTCATTTTGGTCTCTATACTTACAAACGTTGTTTGTTATGTTCCCGGGACTTTCCACCTGTCTTTATTTTAGGCCCTATAATTTCGGTGCATGTAAATTTAACTTGTATTTATTTTAGCTCCTATAATTTTAAAAGTTCGTTTTAGCCTATGTACTTTTAGAAAGTGGTCATCTTTGTCTTAAATTTGAGGAAAGCTATATTGGAGGGGTTCCTTTTCTTTTTGCACTTTGTTTTAACTTTAGAGAGTGGTGGGTAATGGGGTGGACACATACACTTTTAAGCAGATTAGTGGTTGGGGGCCAGATATATGAATTTGCTCTTTGTTTCCTCATTTATAAATTATACCACTCTACTCTAACTAGTGGCTTCCTTCTCACTTTGGGGTTTTTTTTCTCATTCTCATAACTGTGGTCTCTGTCATTTATTGTTTGATAGAGGAGCAATGGATATTGTGGCACTTCTTCTTTACTTGGTGATTTCTTTGTTAATCAAGGGAGGAGGGATATTCGTATCTGGAACTCTAGTTCATCTGTGGGGTTCTCGTGAATTTCCTCTTTTTATTGTTTGGTTAATCCCTTGTGGCTCGTCCTCTAGTATTCTCGTCTGTTATTTTGTGGAATGTTAAAATTCCCAAGAAGGCAAATTTTTTTGTTTGACAGGTTCTTCATGAGAAAATTACATCCTAAATCAGATTACTAGAAGGATGCCTTGCTTGCTAAGCCACGATGTCTATCCTGTGTAGAGGAGCAGCTGAGCACCTTGATCATCTTTTGACACCTAGGCATTTAGAATTGTTTCTTTTACTCCAATGACCCAATTAGAGATTGTGGATTCATTTGCTAGCTTGAGGAATTTGTGCTCATTTACCCTTTTGTAATAAGGGTCATTTTTTTGCTGGCTTGTTTGCGTTTGTGCTTTGTTATGGGGCCTTTAGGGTGAGGAACAATAGAGTCGAGAGGTCTGAGAAGAAATCTTGGCCCCTTGTTAGGTTCCAGCCCCCCCTGTGGTGAGGGCTCTCCTTTGACACCTTTTAGAGTCCTCTCTTTTGACTATTTTGTGGTGATGTACAGTATACATCACTTTCATGCTCAAATCACAGAAAAAAAAAAAAACTTATGTAATTATAGCCTCATTACTATCAAGGATTGCTCTTCTTTTTTAGATACTTGGGAGGGGATTTTCTCTTCCCCAACAAGTAAGCTGTCTTCTCTTTTGCAATTAATACACATTTCTGTTTTTTGTAAAACAATTTAATAAAATAAAAATGGAAAAGCAGGAGGACATTATCAATTTTCTTATGTGAATCCCTCTTTTGTTAGCAAACAGAAGTCTCTAATTTATTTTTGGTCAGTTGGACAAATTCAGACTTCTCACTCCAAAGTTGTCCTCATTCATTGTAGCCTGCAAAATTCATCTCCCATTTTTTCCCTCCCTTTCCCCATTTCTTCCACCTGCCTCTCAATCTTCTTCCACATAATTCACTATCCTCTCCAAGTGTTGTTTTTTTTTTTTACCCATTTTGAATGCATTAACAATTTGGATTTTTGGTTGTAGTTTGGTTTCTTTCTATGCCTTGGTTGTTGTTGTTGGTCCTTTGATTTCTACCATTTGATTCTTAATGTGTGTTTGGTTTGAGGGATTTTGATCTGATTTCTTGCACCCATTTCCAAGCTTTGCAGGTACTTGGAGTTTTGTTTGTTTGATGAAGAATTTGTGACTTGGGGTTTCGGTGTTGTTTAGTTGCTTTACAAGTGCGTTTGTAGTTGATGGAGAAGGACAAACCCCAAAGCTTTTCTGGTGGATTTCCGCCACCATCAAGTCGTTACTCAGGTCTTTCACCAACTGGAAGCATTTTCAATGGAAAATCTGAGGCAACTTCATCTTCAATGTTGCTTCCTCCAATGCCTTCCGGTGGTCTTTCAGATTCAGGTCAATTTGGTCATGGAATGCCCACTGATTCTAATCGGTTCAGCCATGATATTAGTAGAATGCCTGATAACCCACCAAGAAATATTGGTCACAGACGTGCCCATTCAGAAATACTGACCCTTCCTGATGATATTTGTTTTGACAATGACCTCGGTGTGATTGGTAGTGCTGATGGCCCTTCTTTTTCTGATGATACTGAGGAAGATCTGTTGTCCATGTACCTTGACATGGACAAATTCAATTCCTCGACTGCCACCTCCACGATACAAGTTGGCGAGTCATCTTCAGCTGTTGGAGAAGCAAGATCAACTCCTACTTCAACAATTGGAGCAGCTACCTCTAAAGATGACGCTGCCGTTGGTTTGAAGGAGAGGCCGAGAGTTAGACACCAGCATAGCCAGTCTATGGATGGCTTGACAACCATAAAGCCTGAGATGCTCGTCTCTGGGTCTGATGAAGCCTCTGCAGCTGATTGCAAGAAAGCCATGTCAGCTACAAAACTCGCTGAGCTTGCGTTAATTGACCCCAAACGTGCTAAGAGGTAATTCATAAGTCCTCTCTCTCTCCTTTAAACAGGAGAAAGAAACTGATAATATGTTATTTCATGATTTCTCCATATCCTAAACAGATTTTGTGCTTTGCTTTATTTTGCTCATTTATTTCTACTATTCATATCCATGTGCAACTCAGAACTACCGTTGCTGTACAATTTATGATAACTCAACATTTGAATTTTGTTGGATGCTTTGCCTAAATTTCAAGAAATGAGATAGTAATGAAGTGTTTTTGCCAATAGCTGTCAAGTAGTTTAGGTTAAGCTTCTCTTATAAATTTTTTGGAACATGAAATGAAAAGATTGTTGAGTTATCAAGCAGTTTAAGTTAAGCTTTATTGTTATTAATTTCATGGATTGCCTTTCTCTCTAATCTTGAAGAGCCTGGAGGCCTTCTTTTACCCTGTATTTTCCTTCCCCCTCTCCATCATAAGCATGTTTTTCTAAAACTTCTTCATGTTCAAGATTATTTGCATTGGTGTCCTTCAAATTTCAATTATTATGCTTTCTGTTTCCTGTGAAAATAATAGTAATAATAATAAAAGAACAGAAAATTTGTTTGTAAGGGCCTTTTTTGTGCATTGTATAGGATATGGGCAAATCGACAGTCAGCTGCTAGGTCAAAGGAAAGAAAGATGCGGTACATCGCTGAGCTTGAACGGAAAGTTCAGACTCTGCAAACAGAGGCAACTTCTTTATCTGCTCAGTTAACCCTCTTACAGGTGGATTATCGATTTATCGTATATACTTATCATATTTTTAGATGCCCATTCTATATTTTCATACCATTTGAAATTCAGCATCCTATTTTCTCTGCATTTCAGTATATAAAGATATTATATTTTACTTATTGCCTCCCTGTTACCAGAGAGATACAAACGGTCTTTCTGCTGAGAACAATGAACTAAAGCTGCGGTTACAGACAATGGAGCAGCAGGTTCACCTGCAAGATGGTAAGGACCTCCTCTTTAGTTTCATTTTCAATTGATTTCACAAACGGTTGTTTTTCTATAGCTGCCTTCTCTTAGTTTGCATCTAATCACTCTGTTTTTATTTCTACAAGTAAATATAGTTACTCGTTGGAAGACGGTTTTATTTGCATTTTTGGCATTCATAGTCATCGTCACATTAAAAGTTGCTTTCTAGTCTTTTGGGGCCCATTTTTAGGTTTTTTTGCAACTTTTCTGATAACTTTGTTAAGTTATACCAGATGAGATTCAGTAATATTCTTTTGGGGCCCATCTTTATTAGTATCTCTATTTTGACAGCTCTAAATGAAGCACTCAAAGAGGAAATTCAGCATTTGAAAGTACTGACTGGCCAAGCAATCCCAAATGGTGGATCAGTTACAAACTTTGCTTCCTTTGGAGCTGCCCAACCCTTTTACCCAAGCAATCAAGCAATGCACACTTTGTTAACTGCACAGCAGTTTCAACAACTTCAAATCCACTCACAGCAGCAACAACAACATTTCCAATACCATCAGCTTCATCAGCTTCATCAACAGTCAACTGGAGACAACAAATCCAAAGGATCGGCATCTTCTCCAAATCCAAAAGACAACAACACATCAGATACGTCCTCTACCACTTGTTGAAAGAGATAGCCTAGTGAACCTACTGTTTGTTGTCATCGATAGTTTATTTAATATATATAAAAGAAGAGAGATGACCCACTGTCTAAAACTTTTTGTGTTTAGCTGCCAGAAAATTAGTTGCTGCATTTGTTATCCAAATACCACATTTTCCTCTCCCCTACAAAATCTTCTATTTGTTTCATTATTCAAGGTCCTTCCCCTCTCCACAAGCATATTGTTTGCTTTCCTGCGTCTGTTAAATTATGTATAATGTTCAATTGTTGTAGACAGAAACTGTTTGTAGTTGATTTATTAGATTTTTGTGGATATCACAGTTTCTTATACGATTCATACCTTTTTTCATGGTTTTATTATGCCCTTGAACCTTGGCCATTGTTCTTAAAATGTGTATGGAGGTACTCATTCGTCAACTCACACCTTGTTCGGTTTTTACGCAAAATGCAGTCAATCCAAATAGGCCTTTAATGCTCTATTTTTATTTTTATTTTCTTGTCTATATAATTGATTGTTGAATACCCCATTGATGTGATCAGAAGCTTCATCGTCTATATAATAAACCAAATCATGCAATTTATGCTGCAATAATGGTTATAATGTTTTCGATCTCAACTTGGTCGCAAGAACAATTTGTCATAACTTTTCTTTAGTTCATGGTGATCTCCTTGGCCAAATATTTCTCCATTCATGGCGGGATGTTTTCAAATATAGTAAGACTTTAGACCAACACTAATAGACTACATCTATAGAAATCTATAGACAGGTGTTTATCAATGTGTTATGGATCAAATTTGAAATCTTGTTATATTTTGTAAATATTTTTAACAATTTTATCATTTACAATAATTTCTATTTTATTCAACTCCTTTTCGTATAGATATTTGTATTGATACTATTACTTTGTTCATAACTCCATTTGATATTTTTTTTCACTTTTTAAATGTTACAACAAATGTATATGTGGAGATTTTGAACATACTAACTCCTCAGAAGAGGTAGAATGTTTGTTATATGATAACTCAACTTGTTAGCCCATAACTTTTTTCTAAAAAAAAAAGAAAATGTAGCATATTATAATTTGGGAGTGTAAAATATGAAATTTTTTTTCATTGTCTTAATCGTTGATGTGCGTTTCATTTCAATCGTTATATCAAATCAATAAAATATTTTTTAGAACAATAACATAGTTTGATTTATGATATTATTCCCAAACATAATACCAGATGTCAAATGTTTTTATTTAAGCATAATTTTGTGGACAGAGTATCAACTATAGTGCCATTAGATTTTTTTCTCTTTCCTTGATTGAGAATTACTTATTTGTCTATTCAGTTTCCACTTCTAGTGACTAATCTCACTCTTGTTAAGATTTGCAAAACTCACTACACAATGCATTGTTCAAAAGCTGTTGATAAATGAACGAGAATGAGAGGGAAGAAAATAGGAAGTGAAAGCAAGAGGAAACATTGAAAGAACAAATAAGAAATGAGATCACAATAGTGAAAAGTAAAAGTGACAAATGTTTGTTAACCCAATGCACCACAAGATTAGCTTAAATTAAGAAACTGAGTCAATTCCGTAACTTTTAGGTCAAGCCACCAAAATATTAGATTTCAAATTTGAAATAGCCATGCAACTCAAAGGCTCTTGATTTGATGTTTGGAGGTAGCTAATTCGAAAGGTTTTGCATGTTCGAAGACAATGATTTTCGTAAAAAGTTCATATGTTTTCAAAGGTTGCAACTGAGAAAAAAAATTGATATCTTACAAGGAGGATCACTCATTGTTTGAGATCTGAAACACTCCACGGCAAGATTGATCATGTAAAACTTGAATAATTCTAATCATGCAACTTGAACTGACATTAAAATTAATTTTTAAAAGAAAAAACCTCTAAACTAGAAAGAAGCTCAAAGCTCTTTTTACTCTATTATATCCTTCAAGTGATTTTACATAAAAATTAGCTAAGTAACCAAATATCAACTTAAGGGTTGTAACTTCCTAACCCATAAAAACAAAACTCTCATGGGTTGTAACTTCGAAGTACACGAGTGTCATGATACTCACTCCAAAGTAATCTGAAAAACATAAAGGTTTACTATATAGTTACAGTAAAATGATGAACCATAAATTTGAGATTGAAGCCTTTTTGTCAGACTTGAAAGTCTCTGAACCTCCCATGTATAAATGAATCTCAATTTGAACGGTAGTTTCCTGAATGGATGCTCGACTTGTACAGCATGAAGCTTGAGATATACTTGAATTCATTTAATGCAACTAAAGGGCTTCCATAACTTCAACTTTAATGTCACTTAACTTCATTTAATTTAACATGGATTAACTTTTTTGTTCGTCATAAATGAAGATCAACACGTGAACAAGATCGGCTTCATTCCTATTAAGATGGGTAATGGAGTCACTATCTATGAGATTTGTGATGCTTCCTTGAGTGGTCATCCCGATCTTTAGAATCTCTTCTGCGAGATCGGTCCTTATCTGAAGAGCTCCTCCGATAAAGATCTTCCTTCTCAGCAGATCTGCTTTGATAATAGTCTTCCTTCTCGGAAAATCTCTTGTGGGGGGAATAATCATCCCTGTCGTTTGAGGTCCTCCTAGATTCATGTTTCATCTTCTCATGGTTTCCCTTGTGTGAGTGCCCCACTCTGTAGTCATTTGAGCCCCTCGTATGTGACCAATCATCTTCATCTATCGAACTATTTCTATGACTGTGTCCATCCTTCTCCGTAGGTTCATTCTTATTGGAGCCTTCTTCTCTACGTTCAGAATCCGTTTCTCTTCTGGGAGGAGAAGGTATCTAAAACGAACAAGAAACCAACAAAAAAAATATATTACTTCTAGTGCGATAATGTACAAACCTCAGTTCAACTCAAGTGATCATCCATTGCATTACAAAATATCAAGTGGAAGAGAAGAGGAGTGACACTGGGAGAACACGTTAAGGTTCTACAAGATGTATGAACATCATAGACGTTCCCACAACAAATTGCATTACAAAATGTCAAGTGGAAAAGCAGAAGAATGGTACTGTGGAAACAACGTTAAGGTTCTACAGTATGCATGAACATCAAAGACGTTCCTGCGATTAAATTGAGAGACCGATTATGAAGCTTATATATTCCTTGTTTTAAGAGAGATCAATAATATTTGTGAAAGAATACCTGAAACCGAGACTTGTATCTTCCTTCAGGAGGAGGAGTAATCCCAAGCCTTTTCAAATCGTCGTAAGGGATCGGACGTCTGCCCAAAAGGGTATGGATTAGAGGTGTTGACTCAATGAATGACATAAGTGCATGCAAACGAAAAACTGAATTAGCAAACAAATGCATCAAAAATGAAAGAAGCCACCTCATCATTGAAGTACTTGCTATAAGCTTGGAGAATAACTGGAATTAGCAGATTATTAATTGGGCAGGGAAATTATAGCGAGGAATGGTAGTTCAACGTCAAGTGAACAGGGATTACATTTACTTTCTGACCTAGCTACTTTAGATGCAACCGTGGGTAGCGGTAATCAACTAGCTCCAAGCCAGAGTTATATGCTAACAAAACACTCTTTGGCATAACACGAGAACCCAGGAAGCAGAATTAAAATCTATAAAAAAAATAGAGATGAAAAAAGAACACAAGGTCTACGTGGAAACCCCACTATGAGGAAAACCACGGTATAGATGTTTCTTATTATTTTCTGATTATAAGGGCACAAAAGGGAAATATTTATAGGCGACATGAGACTAATTAAAATAATTAAAAATTAGGGCAAAGTAAATCTCAACTACCCAAGCCCACTATTTCTAACAAAATCCATCTGAAAATAAAGTGTGAGTTTAATATCCAACCAGCATTACATAATGAGGAAAGTAGAGCATACAGTGGAGCGCGGAATGGTCTTTCTCTTCCTCCAAATCGAAGTTGTCCAGATTCCTTCTTACCTCCAAGACCCCCTCCTATTACAAATAGCACAGAAAAAATCAAATAGACTTTAGTAAGGAGTACTATTATGCCAAACTATGACTTCCACTTACCTAATCTCCGAGGAATCCATCCAGACATAAGCCGTTGTCGATTGTAATCAACTATAATTTCACAATCATCTATCATTGAATGATGAGCATCCTGATGAATAAAGGAACTTAATATCAATCAATATCATTCACCATCAAAACAAACTTATTAATGTATTTACACTGAAAAGTGAAACGATTGGATGCTCTTTTTAACTAATTAACTATATATTTTTTTATGAGAAACAAAGGAACATATTCATCAAGAAAGCCAAAAGAACACTAAGGGAAGGGGTAACCCCCTCCCACAAAACTAAACAAGAAGAGCCCTCTAATTGTTAAGAATCACAAGAAAGCTGTAATTACAAAAGAATTATAAGAACGAAAAAATTTCATGAATGAAAGAGATAGTAAAGGTAGGACAAGCAACAAGAATCACTCAACTAAGAGCTTCCAAAGATCCAATAGTTAATAAGAAAACCTAGTAACCTTGGAAGAGAATGCAATATAACATCCCCTCCCACACAAATTTGTTTAATATTAAGCACCTTACAGCAAAGTAAATAAATAAATATGTAAACCAAAAACAAGACAAAAGTGTCAGCTCAGATGAAACCTAAAAGATTAAAAAAGTTATACCACCTTATATGCACGTTGCATCTCTTTTTCAGTTTCATATTCAACAAAAGCATAACCACGTGAAGAACCAGTTACTGCAAAATATCATGCAGTTTTGGTCAGAAACATTGTGGTCTCTTCCATTCGTTGAACTTCTATGAACAGAGTAATTTGATAAATGTAAAACATGTTTATGGTATGAATATCATAAATATTGGATATATGAATAGAATTTTGGGCACCTAATCACTAAACAGAAAACACCTTGAGCCAAATAAGAGATAAAATGAGAACTAGATAAGGAAATCACCAATGTGTCTGACTAAGCGTAGATTTTTAACCTGTCCATACTTGCTCATTGCCTGAGAGATGAAATTCCTTTTTCAGCTGATGCGGTGTAGAAATGGAAATAGAAACAAAAGCTGTAAATTTTAAATGAAATATCAAATGCAACATTGCAAGTAATTAAAAAAGGAAAGCAAGGTATTGAGAATCCAGAGCTTGAGAAAGCTTCTTGTATGCTCAGCTCAATTTCTTTCTAGGAAAAGTTTTAAAAGGTCAAGACAAGGGCTGGTTTTCTCCTCAGTCCTCTTGATGTAATCTATTATTTACAGTTTTAGGAAATAGCTGTTAGAGCTTAGTTTATGAAGCTACAAACAATTTTCTGTTTATTTGATAAGTCAATTCTGGTTTTCAGTTGTGCTCTTAATTTAAGTAGTTAGATTTAGATTTAGGATGTGGAAGATTTTTTAATCATTTAATAAATGCCCCACTTGGTTTACACCAACAATTTGTACTAGATCCCAACGAAAACCTAAGCTAACCTTAAGGAAGCTAATAAAATAACTAACCTAAAAAATAAACTAGAAAAGAAAAACTAGAAAACGAAAAAAAAAACTAAAAATCCTAAGCTGAGAGCACCACACCTATCTAAGTCAGGGGCTAGTCTTCATCTGACCCAAACGAACTCCTCAAGATGGGACCGGTCGGAAATTTCCACATGAATGAGGAGACTTAAAGCAGTGAAAATGATACTGCAACGAACACTTAGTCTATCTCAGTTCCTTCGTGTTTGATCGAGGCCGATTGGATTTGGGAAATATCTTCCTGCATTTCCCCCATCTAAGCAACAAGGGATGCCAAACTAGGTTCCTCGTCTCCATCCTCCTCCTCCTGACCTTTGCTTTCAGGATCCTCTTGTTGACCCTCACCATCAATATGCCTACGAAATGCGGCAATCGATAACCTATTCAAAGCAGATTTTGGAAATGTCATTTCCTCTTTCAGACCTATCTCCACCCCGACTTTATGACTGAGTTAGGTGATCAAAGACATTCCAAGACCACCTGTGGTTGAGCCCTATCCTTTGTGACATTCAAGACACGGGTCACGGGCATAAGTCTAGCACACAAGCATGCATGCAAGAGCTGATTAGAAACGTGGAGAGATGTCCCCTTGGATCTAACCAGAAGACCCACTTCTCCAAGCCATTCTGTTCCTGGCCCACCGAAGGTTTCAATGATCACAGGCATAAGTCGATAACCCTTTTCTTCGGGCAAAATATTATTAGCAATCGTTCTACATTGCAGCAATCATGACCCTACGAAAATCCAGTCGTAAAGTTCCTTCAACGGTTGCATCCAAAAAACAAAAAACTAAAGCTCTCTCTTCTAGTTTTAATTATAGTTTTAGCTGCACCTCCAACAAATCGAGGTGCCAGTTGAACTATATAACTGATAATCCACTCTCTCTTAGTGTCCATCTTCCTAGGGCCTAATATACAGATCATCTGAGACAAAGTAAAACAGTATAGCAGTAAAAGCAATCAACACATAATAGCCATTAACACCAACCACAAAATTCTCACATCCAGCCAAATAAACCAACACCCAAGTTCCGAAGTAGTATTAATTCATCTCAATTCTCATCAGAAATCAATAAACCACAAGAAAAACTGATTAATGAATAGAAAATACCCTGCGAAGAGTGTCTTCAGTAGTGAGATGTGAAAGGCGACCAACGAAGAGGGTGCAATAAGGGTCACCGAAGACCTTGGGATCGCCATGGGGGTCATCTGCCAGAAAAGATCACACCAGTAGATTAGAATAAAAAAGACGGCGAAAAACATCAGCAAATACAAAGTGGGAGTTGAAAAATTAGAGGGGAGAGAATTACAGAGGCCAGCAGAAGAACAGAGTAAAGCTCGGTAGACGGCGTTGTCGTGGGAAAGAATGTCGGTGCCGTCGATGCTGCCGGCCTGAATGGGATGGTAGTTATCGGCGTAAAAGACCTTGTTTACGTTGCTCCCACTCATTGCCGCACAAAGCCTACTTCTCGTCTCCCTCCATAAATGAAAGTTGCTCATCACCCAAATATAAAAGAAAGAGCAAATTTATAGGTAAAGAGGAAATTATGGTGAAGACGTGTAACACGAATTGTTGAAAACATTTACAAATTCTAGATTCTGCTTAAATTTTATAAAAAAATTAGTTTATTTTGTTTATAAGTTGGTTTGAGTTTTTTTTTAATGTATCAAATTGATAAATTTTGTTCGATATTTTAAAAAACCCATTTAAAAGTCTCATTAGTTAAAAAAATCAGAATTTTTATTTCACCATATTTTTAAGAGTATGTTGACATGATGCATAGGAAATAGAAGTGATACTAAAAAAATCTCTTTTGTTGGTGAATTATAATAGTTTGTGTTTAAAGTGCAGCTTATTTTCACAAAGTAAAAAATAGTAAATAATGTAATAAAAAAGAATGAATATAAAATAGTAAACACTATGTCATAAAAATTAAAATAGTAATATTGTAATTAGATTATAATAATAAAAAATTCAACCACTTTAAATCGAAAGTTTTAAATAGATATTTAAACTCAATAAGTGGGTACAACTTTTGTAACTTAATAGTTATATTTTGAAAAAGCATGAATCAACTACTTCTATTTTGATAAACTTAAAATTTCAAGAACCAAACACATACTTTTACAAAATAATGAGACTAAATCGATAATTTTCACTTAAATAAAATTTACAACGTGCATGGACTAAATCGATAATTTTCACTTAAATAAAATTTACAACGTGCATGGAATCAGAAAAGCACTTTTGATTTACAACGTGCATGGAATCAGAAAAGCACTTTTGTAGGCGTTTTGACGGGACGGTGCAGCACTTGTTCCCGTCAAGAATGAGCAACTCTCACAACCTCCAATCTCTTTCTTGAGAAAATGTTTTAGAGGAAAACATCAAGCACAGCACCTATCATACTCAAAAGGTTATGGTATTTATCAAGAAAAGGTCATGCCATGTAAACACTAATCACAAGAGTACGTTTTCAACTATGCAAAGGTGAACATAGTTTAACAATAACCCAATAATCCATTTGTCGAGAGTCCAAATTTTCACTCCACTTTTCTAAAAGAAAGTACTCATACTTCTCATACAAAAGCTTTCCATTTATATTTATTCAAAACACCACCTTTAGACTCCTCAGAGCAAAATATGGCACTGAGGGTGTTTACACTACACAGAAACACCATCAACAACAATGGCAACAATAATCTCTCGTATTTAAAATTTTATTCTTCAACAGCTACATTTCAACATTAAAAAATCGGAAGAATGGGACACAGAATGAAACAGTAAATACAAAACATCTCAAAACCATCGAATTAAAAAGAGCATACAAAAAAAAGAATCACCTAAAATCTCCAATCATGTCATCTCAATTTGCTACAGTAACAATAACAGAGATGCTGCCTACAGCTCCATATCAGCCTCATCACCACACAAAGAAATGCATTAGAAGCAGTTGAATTCGAATTTTTTCATTCTACTGTGTTAGCAAACGAAGGCCTGCTTCTAAATCTTCCATTGTAATAGTACGTAGTTCTTCTGTGTCTATACATTCAAAACTCAGCCTACCATCCAAATTCTCTCTTGCATTTACTAGCATTGGATCAACTAGACCACCATTCATCTCCTTCCGCCGCTTTTCTTCTGTTTCTCTCTCAATCAGGTCTGAAATGGCTTCTATGGTGCAAGTAGGATGCAACTTAAAGCCATATAGCAAGCTATCCTCTGTTTGATTATCCATCTTGATATGGAGAATGTTTGCTAATTCTTTTGAACTGAAGTCGTTGAAGTAAAAAAATTTGGTTACCCGTCGATGAAATCCTTCATTTGAATCTATCACGCGCTTCATTGGTTCACAGTACCCAGCAAATATTACTACAATTTTCCCACTATCCATGACAGACATGATCTCTTCCAGTGCTTCCAAACCGTAATCCTTATCGTCAGCTTTCTGCATTGGTATTAGTCGATAGGCTTCATCGACAAAAAGAATTCCACCCTCTGCTTCTTTGATCTGCAAGTCAAAGAGATAGTATCCATACATAAAGGAAATTCAAATCAATTAAAAGAGAACTACAAGGCATCTGTGACATACCTTCCTCCTGGTTTTTGGGCCAGTATGACCAACAAATTCGCCAACCAAATCTGTTCTCTGTACTTCTGTTACCTTATCCGTGGGCAGTATACCGACCATGTGAAGCAATTTTCCGAGTATTCGAGCTACCATAGTCTTACCTTTCAAAAATAATAACAGCAATAAGTGAAACATAATGGTCAACAGAAGTTTTGTTAGCTAATCACCTTTTTCTGTCATGGTATTGGTCACACCACACAGTTCTCGTGTTTGGAGACCATGTTATATATGTAGCTTCCCTAACCCTATTTTGGTCTACATATTAAGGAGGTTTATTAAATAGTTCACCACCCGGGTGTCAAAAAGAGAATTGTTTGGCCAGTGTTCAGGGACCCATCACATAAATAATTCGCAAGGCCCTATTTGGGGCTACATATTAAAGAGGTTTTTTAAATTGTACACCACCCGGGTGTCGAAAAGAGAATTGTTAGGAGAGGCCAATGACAGAAAAGGTGGTTCATATATAACCTATGATTCAAATAAGCAATATGCCTTAAAATTTTCACATGTAACACACTGAATGCTTATAAGAAAAAAGAAGAGAATGCGAAAAAAGTGGTGGAATTCATAAAAAATTTAAAGCCATTATGAATAAGAATAATATCATAAAGAAAATTTCTATATTCCATTTAAATTCAAGAATGAGATGGGGACGATACTTTTTGCCAGTATAAATTACCTTAACTGAAAAAATAACATTAATTACGCATAAGAGTATCATGTATAATTACTAGCGAAACTCCATATGTAAGCAAAGACATCATACGTACAAAAATTTTTGGTATTTGAACTTAAATGGATATTGAAACTAATAATAAGTAAATATTGATGTACTTTATTTGAACGTTTTAATATGAAGTCCTATGGGGATGCAACGTGCAAGATCTCTTTTAGAGGATAAGAAAAGAATAGCTATGCCAAACTCTTGCCTCCCATAAGTAATTACCTGTTCCAGGATTGCCAAGAAATGCCATATGAGGGGACCTCCTGGTGCCAACTTTGAGGCCAAGGGCCCTGCGTCTCTCGTCTAAAAGCATTCCCTTTGCCCACTTCTGAAGCTGTATCTTGAGCTCATGCAAACCCACAATATGTGATAGCTCATTTTCAAGTTCTTTCATCTTTGCTTTAGTTTCACTGCATGCTTCAATTGCTTTTTGTTTTCTCTGCTCTTCTAAATGCCGGTTCAACAATTCCCTCAACTTTTTACTACATGAGCTTTGTGATAGATGGTTTAGTGGAGTCATACCCTCCTGCATTTAAGAAGCGTATCAACAAAGTAGTACATTGGAGAACACAAAATACTGCAAGAAAATGTTGAAAGGATATTACCTCATCGGTCGCACTACAATCAGCATTATAATCAAGTAAAGTTTTGACAGTCTCACAGTCTTCAGATTGAAGGGAATACCAGACAGCAAGGTGCAATGGCGTCATACCATTCTGCACAGTGGAATACACAAAAGCAAAGACATCAACAAACAAACCACCAAGACCCGTGGAATTCATTACAAAACCAATAAAAATGAAATACAGATAACTAAAAGGCACACATTTGCTTTGGCTTCAACAAAAGCACCATGAGCTAGTAGCACCCGCGCTGCATCATTGCACCCATTCTTTGCCGCCATATGCAATGGGGTCTCTCCATACTGCAGAGAGTTGAGAATATTAGCTCGCTCTAACCAATAGTTGAGCACTATGGTCCAGTTTCATGTAAAATGCAACTGCCAACAAAGAATGATATATAACTACCATGTTTTTGGCTTCCAACTCAACGTTTTCTGGGCCTTTCCAGGCAAGAAGAAATGTAACAATCTCAGCCCTATTATAGCCAGCAGAAACATGAAGTGGTGTCTGTCCCATCTGAAGTAGGTATTGAAATCCATGAGTTTCACTCCAAAAGGTAATAAAAATAACAGGAAAAATTGGTTCTATATCCTGAATCGAACAAAATTATGAGCATGAAACTGCACTGGAATTAGTTAGAAAAAGATATTGCACCATTTTCTTCATTGTACTAATGAGAGAAGTATGAAACAGAAACAAGGTACTCAAACTGAAAATCGATATTCTAATCTTACACCAGCAAGCATTATTAGAATTCATATCAAAGAAGAAGGGATATGACTGGATGGGTAACGTGGGATCATCTGAAAAGTAACATCTACAAATGTGAAACATAAAAATAAAGTATCATAAGCTCCAAACACAACTGAAGAGATCCCGGATAAAAAATATTGAAAACAGTGACCACATAAAAGTTATATCAAATGCTAAAATAATATACCCCAGAAATTCAAGCCTTGAATTAAAGTTAAGCCCAGCACCAATATTTTTCATACAGAGCTAACGAAAAGCATAGGGAGTCAGAAACCACAAAGAAGTTCTTATCTCATACACATAACCAAAGCAATTGATATTCACATAACATGATAAGAAGTGCCTTCCAACGAACAAACATACAAACTTAAAAATGAAAATAACAGCAAAATCTTGGCAGAATACCAAAAAGTTCAACAATGAGGAGACCGTACAAAAGGATTTCTTTCATTAAGAAGACCCGGGTTTTCTCGAAGCAGTTTCTGAAGGCTAAGAATATCCCCAGATTGAGCATACCCATGAATAGTAGTGGGTTTGGTAGACCTTAACCGTTGATCTTGAGGCTTCTGCATCTCTTCAAATTGGTTATGGTTAGGCTAAACACGCCTTCAAAGAATAAGATAGAGGAAAGAGGAAGAAAAGTAGATCTCAAAGAAGAGGAAAGAGCATATAGTATCTTTTTTCCACCAAAAAAAAAAAAGAAATGGCAACAGAACTTTCTTTCCAACGAATGAGATCAGAATATTTATGTTCTTGTCCCAAAAAAAATACGTAAAGGGAAATCTCGCATCAATGGGCTATTCTAAATAGGAAAGCCCCCACCCCACCATACCCTCTTTGCATCAGCAAGTCAAGTTCTTGCTCCACCCAAGGTCATCCCCCTGTTATTAGTCAAGCTTTTGAAACCCTCACCCTGCTTACAAGAGACATGCAAGAATTCAGAAGAAACAAAATAGTCAGGGCAATGGGGATTAACTAATTAGTGAGGATTCTTAATTCGAAGGGGAAAGCAATGGAGCCTGATGGAAGAGAGATCCGGTGGAATATGAATAGTTGTGAAAAGAGGGAAGAGAGTAGATCTGGAAAGAGGCAAGACGAGAGAGAAACGGAGAAGAAATATGGCGCAAAAGGGGCGTGGATGGCGGGGAAATGATGAACGCTGGGAGGAAAGAGAGAAGAAAAGGGATTTGTCGGTTCGAAGAACCCAAGTGACGAAAATGGTGGCCAGTTGCATACCCATGTTCCTTGGCGCCGGATTTTTCCCTTTATACTCTTTCTATTTTCCATTCATTCTATGTGCTATTCAACAAATAGAAGACAAAGACGACTCTCAATCCTATGGCTCCCATTCATTCCTACCCAAATATTTTATTCATTCGAATCATGGTAGATATAAATAATAGTCTATTTTAATTATCTTATTTTATCACATTATATGTTATAATTATAAGTATTTATTTTAAGAAGTTATCTTTTAAAATATTTTTTCAAAATTATATTTCAAATACATCTAAGATAAATGGTAACAAGTTCAAATTTCTCAAAAGTACCTATAAGTAGAGTAAAACTTTAGAACTTATGCAAATGGTGTTAAATTATTCATAGCAAAACTTGTAGTAGTCTCTTGCTAAACATTTATTCAATCACTTCATATCAAATTCTTTTTTATTTTGATTTTCGCATTTTATCAATTAACTTTGTCATTTCCTATCTAAATCAAGTATGAATTAATTGTTGATTTTAGTTTATACAAACCAAAAATTTAGGGGTCATTTCAATTCATTTTCAAAAGAATTTCCCTTATTTTCTCTCTCTTTACCATGGAGCTCCTTGAAACACAAAAGTGAAATTATTTTTTTTGTTTTTGATTATTTTACTATATGTCAATTTTAATTAACAACCTTTATTTATAAATTTTAAGTTTGGGTTTAAAAATATATTTGAATATTTTTAAAAAATATCATCCATGAGTTATTAAGCTTTCCGTTTTAATGTATAGTAAAATTATAAATACTAAATTTTAATAATGACTTATGGATTCATAATTAAAATTTCACAAATTTGGGAATAAAAAGTAAAAAGTTTGCCAACATTTATTTTAAGGTTTGAAATACAAAATTTTAATTTTAATAATTTAATTAATACTTTTTAAAATCAAATCGAAAGTTTAGAAATTAAGTTGATAATTTAATCAATAGTAAATATTATAACCACAAACTAGTGTTTTACGTGTTTGGAGACACTTAGACACTTGCTAAGAAATTTTATAAAAAATTACCTTAGTAAAATCCACCTAGCATTAAAAAAAAAAAGTTTATTTACTAATTTATTAATAAATGTTAGCTTTTATAAATATAAAAAATGATCAAAATATTTACTATACAAAATGAAAAAAAACATTAAGCTAGTTGTTTTTAATTTTTAAATGTTTCTGGTATGTCTTTCATTTTTCTCTTTTTTTTGTTCGATTCATTCTATTATCTTTTTTCGTGTAATTTTATATAAAATAAATTTAAGTTATTATTTGGTTCGAGATAGCTAAATCTAAAATAAGTTTAAAAACGTAGTTATGATTCTTCTTTAAAAAATGAATCAATATTTTTAACGGGTAAAAAATATATATATTTAGGATGATTCAATCCGATTAATGGGGCATTTTTAAAATGTGTAGTGGAGTTTTTTTGTTTTTTTAAAAGAGCCTATATGATGATTACAAATTTTATAAATTGTTTCAAAAAATGAACTAAATATTAAGAAAAAGGTGTGTTTTTTTTAAAACCAAAAACAAAACCCCATAGAAAATTGTTAGCTTCTCGCGAGTGTGCAAAGGGGTTTTGGTCTGTTGTAATTTGTGAACTTCAAACGGAGGCAACTGCTTCACCGACTAGCCGGAGAAGATGACGACCAAGATAGCGCCGGGAGTCGGAGCTAATCTTCTCGGCCAGCACGCCCCCGAGAGGAATCAAGACGCCACTGCCTATGTCGGAAATCTAGATCCCCAGGTTTTTTTCCCTTCTTTTTCCTTTCTGAATCAGCTAATTCACCTTCAAATCCCTTCATCTAGGGTTTCCCCGTTCTTCTAATTTCATTTTTATCATACGCTTTTACTCTTTTTTGAATGCCCTGCCAGGTGTCTGAGGAGTTGCTTTGGGAGCTGTTTGTTCAAGCCGGTCCAGTTGGTGAGTTCGTTCATTTCTTTTTCCTAATGAACTCTTGGGGATTTCTGAAAACTCTGTTGAAGTTACTTTTGTTCCCTTCTTATTCTTGGTTGGATTATTTCCTTGAACAAATTGTACATACTTCTTGTTTTGTAGTTAATGTGTATGTGCCAAAGGATAGAGTCACTAATTTGCATCAAGGATATGGATTCATTGAGTTTCGCAGTGAGGAAGATGCAGATTATGTATGTTATATTGTGGACTCTTTTGCCTTTTTATCCTCATAGTTATACGCTTTCGGAAGTTATCTTGATTTTCCATTCTCTATGATTTTGCAGGCAATTAAGGTGCTAAATATGATCAAGCTCTATGGGAAGCCAATTCGTGTAAACAAGGTATGTAGGAAACCTGTTCGTTCAACTGCACTATAATGTGGTCTGATGTACTATTCAGCAAAGGAGGATGGTATTTCATCTTCTTATAAAAATGGATGTTTAACTTTTATTATGTGTGCATTGCATATTCCAGGCATCTCAAGACAAAAAGAGTTTGGATGTGGGGGCAAATCTCTTCATAGGAAACCTAGACCCGGTAAGTCTTTATTTTATTCTGATATGTCTGGAAAATTTGCAAGACTAATGTTTTAAAGATTGAAACTAAACCATGGTTTTTCTTTCAGGATGTAGATGAGAAGCTTCTCTACGATACTTTCAGTGCATTTGGGGTCATTGTAACAAATCCTAAGGTTATAACTTTTCCCATAAATCCATCACTCTAGTATGTTTTGTTTATCACAGGAGATTAGAGTTCATTTTTGAGCAAACTACTTACTAGTAAATTATAGTTCATTTTCAAGTGAACTACTTACTCTCTAAAGAAGTGATTTAATGACAATTTAACGTAGTGAAGGCCTTTCATGGAAATATTAAACCATCACAATTGCCTTTTAGTATGTTTACGGTTGTTTATTTTTTCTGGAGTATGCTGAACATCATCGGTCTCTATTCTGTATTTTTTTTATGGGAGTTGTAAGTAAACTTGTAGGAAGTTTGTGTTATTTGTGGCTTTTATTAATGAATTTCTCTTTAGTTTGCAATGAGAAAATTCATTCTTCTACGATATTGCCTCTTTGACCAGAAAGTTGATCTAGATTATGAAATAGTATAACATTCCTTTTCTTATTCTTTTTGTTTTATCCCTTTCTCCTTTACTTGTAGTTCTTCGACATGTCTCTTCTATTTCAAGTTTCAAGCATAATGGTGGTTGAACAACCAGTTTATGGTTTCTTTTGTCTGTATTCAGTGTCTTTTTTAATAATATATAATTTCTATCTCTTCCTTAATTGTTTTCTTGGCTTACCATTACTTTTAGAATTTCTTTTTACGCCAAGGATTTTTTTGCTGGGTTTTCTTCCACGAGGGTTACTCCACCTCTCTATCGCCACTTTCCCACTACTATCATGTTTTTTATGAGAATGGGACTTGTTATATGACCTTACTTTCTATTTCCTGTTACTCTCCTGAATTGTGTAGTTGGGTATGCTGGATCGGGAATTTTTTAGGAATTTAAGGGGTTAATAACATCATGGCCGTTGGAATGCTTAGACTTCTTGGCTACTGAACTCTGCTATCAAATCAGTTTCCTACCATGTTTCAAGAGCAATATGAACCTAAGTTTTGAACTCTTAAGTGCATAAGGCACAACATTATTCCCTTTACCATCCTTTTAAATAACATATCCCTCTATTTAGCATGTGGAATACAAAATTCAGTCTGAAGTGGGCGCTTGAAAAGTGTTCATATTTTCTTTGTATTAAGCCCTTTACCAATGTTTCAATACTCTTTTGCTTGGTTCTTTCGTTGTTTCTCCTTTGTGATCATTTGTAAGTCGTTTTCACATTTGTATTGCTCGAGTTCATCTTTGTCTAGTTTGTTTGGATGATATTATCCTTTTCTTATTTTGCTCGTAGTATAATACTCTTATACTTTAAGCATTAGTTTCATTTATTATTAATAAAGAGGTTTGTCTCAGTTTAAAAAAAAATAAAAGGTCCCTTTTTGTTGTATGCCCTATTTATCCTTTTTGGTTCTTTCTCATCTGGTGTGTACTTGCTACTGTGCTCTTTTTTGGGATGTATTAGAACTGTTTTGCATAGATCTGAGTCTTAATATATTTATCTTCTGACCCGAAATGTCTTTCTTTTTTTCTTAACCAGATTATGAGGGATCCTGATACAGGAAATTCGCGTGGGTTTGGTTTTATTAGCTATGACTCCTTTGAGGCATCTGATGCAGCAATTGAGGTGTGTTATTGCTTTGTTTATCGGCAATCATTTCAATCCCGCAACATTCATACAGCTTGCTGTTTTTATATATTATATATGAAGTTCCAAATGCCAACAAGATTTAAAATAATTTGTCCACCTGGTAACTCAAACCTCGAAAAGAATGAAGTAACCTTATCTTGACACAATTTTTTGCTACTTTTGCAATAGGCGATGAATGGTCAGTATCTTTGTAATCGTCAAATAACGGTTTCATATGCCTATAAGAAAGATACCAAGGGAGAGCGGCACGGCACACCTGCAGGTAAGAATTATTCACTGATCTTTGAAATTTGTGAATTTTTTTTAGGTTAGGAACAGGATTCGAACTTTTGGCGACTGAGACGAGAAGTTTATCATCATTGATTAATTTACCTCTGGTGTACATTTTCTGTGTAGAGAGAGTATTGGCTGCTAGCAATCCCCAGAAGAGTAGACCTCACACTTTGTTCGCAAGTGGCCCTCCGACACTTCCAAAGGTTGCACAGCCTAATGGTGCAATTGGAGCTCCAGTGCCACCGCGGCCCTTTGCTAACGGTGCAATCACTCCCAACCCTATTCCTGCAATACGTCCTTCGCCACCACAAGGGGTGGCTTTCCCCCCTATGCCAATGGCTGGACAACCACCAGCCTGGCAAGGTCAGCCGCAGCAACCAGGTCAAATGATGCCGGGTTCCATGATTCCACCACCAGTTCAGCAGTTCCGGCCACCTCCCCCAAACATGCCTCTGCCACCACCTCAGGCTCAAGCACATTCCATGCCTATCCCTCCACCAATGGGAATGGGAGGAGCACAGCCACAGCTTTGGCGACCACCGCCACCACCAATGCAGCAGCAGCAACCTGGAAGGCCACCTATGCAAATGTCATCGATGCCCCCGCCGCCACCTCCAAATCATATTCCACCACCTCTACCTTCTTCTGGCTGATACATCAAAATGTTGCTAGCCATGAAAATGAGATCATGTTTATTTCTTTTTTGTGATAATATTCAGTAGGTTGTCATATTGTCATACAGATTGTTAACACTTCAATCCGAGAAATTAGCAGGAGGAAATTCGGCATTTTTGCTACGCCTAGAACATTCTCAATCTTTATATGGATTGCTTGCTAAAAATTAGAATGTTGAAAATATTACTTGATTATGAGAAAGGACATTATATAACAATAGTAGTTTAATTTAATGAATTAGCCAGAAAATAATTTCAACAAATTGTCGTGATCTGATAAGTTAGGTCTTTTTAAAATTTCAATATTACATATTTTAGGCCATAATTATAAGTTCTTATAAAATCTTTTTCAATGTACCCCTGGAACCCATTTGCCATGCTAAATAAAATTTATTTGGTTCGAGTGTCACATTGTTGTGGTCTCATTGTCACGATAGGAATAATTAAACAACTATCAATTGATCAAGCATCAAATGTCGAGCTATAAAATCTTCTCAAAAATGAGAAACCAGTAGATCAATATGGGAGTGTATTGATAAACTAAAATGAGAAACGAGAAAGACGATCAGTAAACAATACTCATGGTGGTTGAAATATGCTCTCAACTATAATATAAAAAAAATTTATACGCACTAGTAGTAATTTATTACTAATAATGATAAGAATCATATCTTTACTTTTAATCAATGCTGGTAGACAACTCATCATAGCCATTCTTTTTGTTTTGCTCATTGATTTACATACCAATGTGATTTTTCAAGAATTGCTATCAAAAAACTGATTGTGGATCCGCTCAAATTCCTTCGAATAATCTACAAATTCAGGATATTTCATAAACGATCGAATGGCAGGCGTCATTCCACATTTCTTCATTATATTAAAGAATAAAGGGTAGTAAAAACACGCTAGTCTTCAAAATTTTGACTACATAAGGAAAAACAAGAAAATAAAGACGTTCATCAGCAGCTTACCAACCTAAGGAACACAAGAGCTAACACCATCCAAGTTAAGGCAAATTATGTATAAGGAAAGGTGTAGGTGGCTCATCTCTTTGCGTTTCCTTCCAAAAAATTTCATGTACTTCCTCTAAAATTTCTAAATGATAGTTTGCTTTTCTTCAGAAGTCCCGGAAACTCATTTTTGGGTCCATTGGTTTCCCTGAACTACGTCCTCTTCCTCCCCTTCCCCGTCCTCTTCCCCTTCCTCTTCCTCTTGAACCTCTGTTTCTGATAAATGATTTTCCATGCTTCATCTCCAGAAGTGAATGGAGAAACTCATCGCAAAGAATGCATCCAACAAACAGTGTAGCTCCATCCTCCAATGGTGTCGTTTTCTTGTTGAAGTCAACTTCTATAATTGTAGAGTCACAATCAGCACACTTGTCACGTGTGGTGGAAATCCTATGAGCACCTTTAGGAAGGAAGACAAGACAATTGCATTTGTTGCAGTTGAGTTTCCAGTTGGGTGCACTCACAGGATCTAGGACAAGTGTCCCGCTACATTCTGGACAAGCGCAAACTCCTTGGGTTATTAAAGAATGTCGACATGTTGGGTGTGGACACATGAAGCATGGCATGCCCATTCCCTTGCTTGATGTTCCGGAACTTGGGTTGGCTTTAGAAGCACCATATAATGTGTTGATACCCTCAAATGGAGGACTATTGTAGCAATATGGGCAAAGAGGAAATGACTTGCCTTCTGGGCCAGGTAAGGAATAAATCAAGAGCTCAAAGTTGTCCAGAGGGCATGTAAGTTCCTTATACAGCTGAAAAAGAACGATGAGTTATTTCGTTGTAGAATCAGAGAGCTCTTATATTCAACCAAGCGATCTTAGAAACATTCAGAACATAAGTCATCAACCTCAGTGTAACAGCCATCAACGATAAAAGCAGCATTTAGTAATCATGGCTACTACTTAAAAAGAAAGTGAATCCTTCATAAATTGTGCAACCAGAAACAAGAAATGTAACAAAATGAAGTTGAAGGCATGCAACAATTTCTGCAATTACTTATATTCCAAATATTGCACGTAAAAGCAGCAATACATATGAATTACTAAATAGTCGACAAGCTAATTCAGATAGTGCTGCAGTTACCACATTCTTTCAAAAAATGAGCGTACATTAAGAAAATACCCCACCGAAGATATACAGAACGTGAAACAAAAAAAGCTGAAGAGTCGATGGAATCAATGGAAGGAATTGGCATTATTTTGTGGGATATTTACCTTTATTGTTCCCTTTTGAGGAAGATAATAAACCTCCTCACATATACCACAGTACAGACGCTGTGGTTGGGAAGAAATAAACTTCATATACCGTAGGCACTTTCCACATTTGCTCAAAGCACGTCCTGAATCGGCAAGGGGAGAAAATTGTGCTTCAAACAGAGCATCCATATGATCAATCTGAACAAGATAAGAAGCAATTTTACCAATTGAGAAGTTAAAAAGCCTGGTTCCAGATGCTATGCATTAAAATAACAAAAGAGGAAAGCCTTATTACATGTCTGGAATCATTTTGCACCAAAATAACTAATAAGTAAATAAAGAACATGACTAAAAAGTAAATAAGAAAAGGTTTGAATTTAACTAATAATAAATTTATTAAAACAAAAAATGAAAAAGAAAAGAACGAAAAGTCTCTAATGCTTTATTGATAACAATATGTCCACTAGTAAGTAAGCCACAGTGGAAAATAACCTTCTTAACAAAGTAGCTATACTTTTGCCTGAACTGTTGCAATACACTCTGCACAACACTAGAATGATCTGCTTGACCTTTGGCAACAAGAGTGATCTGATGCTCGATGAAACTTCGAATATCTGGTAAACAGAGATCTGGATCAATGCATTGATATCCTCTAATTAAGGTGATGCCCAAGTTAGTTGGAACCAACCTCCTCCCAGCTTGAACCTGCAACAGAACAATGTAACTAAATAACTAAACAGCGTACAATTTTTCCATGCCAAAAACTATCATATCAGCCTGCAGGACATAACTAACCTGAACATAGTTGCGCTCGCCTATGTTGTTAATGTGTACGGGTATTGATGCATCTGTGCCTATTCCATGCTTCTCCATGAGAGAAATCAACTCACTTTCACTTAAATAATCCGGAGGTGTGGTATTCCCCTGAGAATTTTAAGAGTAAACAATAAAAAATGTAGCCTTGGTTTATGCCATTGACAATAATGCATGTGGAGCATCTAAATATCACTCATCTCAATATCCTCGGGCATACTTAATTTCTACATACTTCTATAGGAAAGAATGGTAACTGAAAATTAATGTTTAACAGAGAAGTACAAATCATTCATATTACTGAAAACTGATGCCTAATACTAATAGTTGACGGGAATAAAACGTACTTATTGATGGCTGATGAGGACCAAAATCACATGTTCTTCCATTGCTCTTATTCATTGGATTGTTTGCATCTCCTATTCAGAATCTTTGATTTTCAGTTGGTTTCTAACGGTAACTCTAGATATAACATCACTCAGCTGCTATCTGGTCCTTTATTGAATCTAAAGCTCATCTGGTTTGGGTTAATGCTGTCAAAGGCTATCATTTTTAAATTTGTCTTGAACAAAATCAGATGATTTTTAAGATAAGCATCTAGCTTCGCAAAAACAGTTTCATATAGTCAAGATAAAACCTTTCATCGGCATTTTCTTCCTCTTTTCTTGCAAATTACTTTCCAATGATATTAGTATGTGTTGAGAGATTGTTTATTCGCTATATTTTGTTAATTTCACTCCCAATAATGTTCCTTTCAATTATCAATGGAAATTCTGTTTCTTCTTAACAAATAGGAATGAAAAGTACGAATCTTTTTACAGCTTAAACATTCAATTTTTTGGCTTAAACATTCAATATTTCTAAATGCAGTATTCCAATTGTTATAGATCAAGAGCATATCTCATGTCCTATTCTTGTAGAAATTGTTTATCAAACCCTTAAATTAGATTCAAACAGCACAGAAGTAAAATTTCAAGATCTTCTACAGAAATAATATGATATTGTTAGCAATTCGGCAATGTTTTCAGAGGCTACTAGAGCGCTACCTGATAAAGATCCACTCTTGCAACTTCAATTTTCTCTCCCTTCAGAAACTGAGGTAGTTTTTTTTCATTTACTGCCAACCATGGCATAATGGAGGTGAATCCTTTTACTGTAACACGTGACCCAGTACAGTTGAATATTTCTCCAGCGATTGAAAACTGTATCTTCGTCCTTCAAAGGCAGTTTCAAATGTGAATAATTGATTAAAATACATAGACACACAAAAAGAAAAGAAAAGAAAAGAAAAGAAAGAAAGAAAAGTTGCAGAATTTTCAGCAATCTAATTTAGCTTCTTTTGCAAATTTCAAGGAGATTTAGTTTATAGACTATAGGGATCATAGTTATGTTAGAAGTCCTTAATTAGGATTTCTCCTTTTACCAATCGTGACAAGAATTTTAAGGGTTTGAAGATCTTTATTTAAACTCTTTTGATAAAAACGGTTCAAGATACATTTTGTATCAAAAACTGTTTTGAGTGGTTGCCAAGAACTTCAACTTTTTCCAAAATGACTTAATTTAAAAAATAAACTTTTGAAAAGTTAAAACTTAAACCAAACACCCCTCTATTACATTCCAACCTTAACTCTCTTCTGAGCCTTGACTTCAATTTCTGATACTCTCATAAATCCATCATTATAACTACAAAAGCTAACATATCTTGAAAATACCATTTTGTTCTGTAAAGATGATGAAAACAGCTAATTAAGCTCAAGGAGACCATTAATCTGTTTGAATGGTGTTCAGGCCAGAAAGTGAGTTGGGAAAAAACAGTATTAAGTGGAATAAATTTGGGGAATGATGTCCTTTCTCGCATGGCTGGAAAATTGGGCTGTAAAATGGAAAAACTTCCATTTTTGTATCTGGGTCTTCCTTTGGGAGGATATCCTAGGCAGAAATTGTTTTGGCAGCCAGTCGTAGACAGAATTTACAAAAAACTGGATAGATGGAAAAGATTCAATATTTCAAGAATTGGAAGACAAATTCTTTGCAGCTCAGTTTTGGCCAGCCTCCCTAATTACTACCTCTCCATCTTTGCCATTCCAGAAAAGGTAATTTCTGATTTTGAAAAGTTAATTCAAAATTTTTTTTTGGAGGGGAATTCGGGCAGCAAGATTAATCATTTGGCTTCATGGAAAAAGGTCAAGCCTTCTCAATTAGGGGGGGGCTAGGTTTGGACGGTTTAAATAATAAAAACAAGCCCTCCTTGCTAAATGGGGCAGGAGGTTTTTGAAAGAAGACTCCGCGTTGTGGCGTCAAGTAATTAAAAGTATACATGGCTGCAAAATATTTGATTGGCAGACTCTAAACAAATCAGGAAACAGTCTTAGAAGTCCATGGATCAGTATCTCTAGAATGGGAAAAGGTGGTTGAGTTGGCAACTTTCAAAACAGGAAACGGAAGGAGAGTAGCTTTCTGGACAGATTCGTGGATAGGTGATCTCCCTCTTAAATCTCAGTTTCAAATCTTTTCAGATTAGCTCAGCAGCCCAATGATTCAATTGCTGTCCACTGGGATTTTGTCACTAAATCTTGGTCATTAGTATTTCGAAGATTGCTAAAGATGAAGAAATTCAAGATTTCCAGTTTCTTTAACACTCATATCTCATAATGGTCTAACGGGCTTGGATGATAGGAGAGTTTGGTCATTAGAATCCTCAAGCCATTTTTCAGTTAAGTCCCTTTCAAAGCACCTTCTCCCTCTTCACCTTCGGAAAAAGATCACTCTAAAGCACCTTGGAAAACCAGCAGTCCAAGGAGAATAAATGTCTTTGTTTGAATTATGGCAGTGGGTTCTCTAAACTGTTCCGAGACTATGCAAAGGAAGCTTCCCAATATGTGTTTGCCGCCTTCAATGAGCCCTCTTTGCTTGGAAAACAGTGAGCTCTTAATTCACTTATTCATTTTCGGCCCCTTCTCATCTAATTGTTGGTTTAGCATATTTTCCATGCTCAAATCAGTTTGGGTCTTTGATGGTTTGTTTAGCGCCAATGTGCGGCAATTATTGAGGGGCCTTGTTTATAAAAAAACCTTTCCTAGTTTGGATTAATTTGATAAAAGCACTTCTAGCTGAGATTTGGTTTGAACTTAACCAACGCATCTTCCATGATTAAAAAAAAAGGATTGGGTTGACATCGTAGAGATTTCTAAAAGAAACGCAGCAGCTTGGTGTTCTTCAAATGCAGAATTCCAAGATTACTCCATTCAAGACATCTGCCTCAATTGGACCGCCTTCATATGATGAGATTCAATGTAGTTTGGATGGGTTTCATATGTATTTCTAACGTTATGTTTTTACTCCATTCAAGACATCTGCCTCAATTGGACCGTAGGTAGCTTCTGTTGTTATTGTGGTTGTTACTTTGGTCTTTTCATGACCTTAGTATTCTTCTTGTACTTTGGTCTTTTCTTTGTATTTTGGATATGATGAGGGTGCTATGGGGGTATCAACCTAGTTGAGATGTCCGGGTGCACCTACTGATCCTATCTCTCTCTCCCCCCAATTTCTTGGTTTCCCTATTATTCTCATTGTATAGATATCTTGTACATTAAGTTTATTAATAATAAAGAAGCTTGTCTCCTTTTCAAAAAAAAAAAAACATAAATTATTATAAGGTTTCCCATTTGATTAGGATATCAAAAGGATTTCCATGTGTAAGAATGTACGATTTTAAAAATTAGAAGCAGAAAATGCAAATGTTATCAATTTGATCAAAAAAATATTATCAAGCAGCCACACAAATTTCCTTCACTTTAAAACCTAGTAAAAACTGTTCTAACAGCTCCAAAACCGTTGTCATAAAATTCTATAATCTTTCCTTCTATTCCTTCTATTCCTTCTATTGTCACATTGTTTCAACGCCAGAACTAGAAATTGATTACTATGGCAGAACTTTGTCCTTTCATGTTCTAGGTCTTCTTCTATTTAGGAGACCTATGTATTTTTGTAATGTAAGAAAAAAGGAATAATCGATACAATTTCAATTTTTCCTGGATAGATAACGCAAACCATAAATTAGTACCAGCAAAGTCTTCCACGATGCATATTTAAGATACAATAAATCTAAACGAAAAACAAACAAAACAAAATTCCCTACCTAATATACTTGCAGTCAGAAGACAGAGATCCAATGAAATGTTGACACACATATTGGTACAATCTCCAAGCATCTCTCCCTAACATATCTTCTGTTGCTAAACACATTGGAGTAATGGGAGGATGATCACCCACGTCAGTTCCTGATCGTGGTTTACTGTATCCATCAGACAGAAGCATCCGTACATAATCACCCCATTCTGGATTTTTCACTAGGGTATGTAGAGTGCCTTTGAAGTCAAACGAAGAAGGATAAGCCGTACTTTCTGTACGTGGATAGCTACAATAAGAAGGCAAAATGACAAAAGAAAAAATAATAATAAAAATAAACATAGAAAGAGAGATTCATATTAGGTATAGAAAACATCAGATATAAAGGAAGTATTGTTCAACTAGTTGAAGGAAAAGATAAGAAATGCTTCAGATAATTCAAACAAGATAAAGAGGAGAATTGGCAAAGATTCAACAAGCAGAAGCATAATGTCTGTGTCTAAAATTTTGTTAATTTTTCTTCTGATTACATTGAGATTCACTTCCCAAACCTTAATATGTATAAGAGTGTTTTTCTTACACGGAGTCAATTTTTTTAATAATATAGTAAAAAGAGAGTAATGATCCAAAATACAAAGTTAGTGAGAAGAGATATATGAGTGTCTATCGGTGATAATAATATCATTGATAGAATCTGGTATTTTGCTATATTTTGTAAATATTTTCAACCGTTTTGCCATTTACAATAGTTCCCTAAATAATAAAGATTTACTAACTGGACAAATTTTCGGGATAAGAAAGAAATGAAAAGAAAACCTGATGAATCCTTGCGTATACAATCGTTCAGCTAGTTGCATTGCCATTTGAGGTCCAAATCCTAGTGCACTTGAAGCAACCTGAATTTCATGATGATGAATTAAAAGTTGAATCAATATTAGACCTTCATTTTTCATTAAAAAATAAATAAATTTAGAAAACAGAAATGGTATTCTTGTGAAATTATGGTTGCAAGTAAACTTAACAAACTCTAATAGAACTAGGGTTCTTAAAAAGGGCATCAATGTTAAAAATCAGTTTTGAAAAACTCCTTAAAAAACGAAGACCACAAACTCTTACAAGGGGAGACAATTCTCGTAGTCATTTATCTACCTTCAGAAGGTTAACTGTATTTAGTCCAGAAGGTCGAACTTTGTTTTCTTGCTTCTCTGATATTTCTGTTACTTCTGCAATTCCATCTTCTATTACTCGTTTTTGAAACATTGCAGTAACCTGAAACATGGGAAAAAGTATCAACAGTAAGCATAGCAAAGAATAGATTAAGAGTGTTTGTCAAAGCCAAAACAACAACTCACATCACAGTCGAATAACTTGCCACGTTCCCAGTCCAAATTAAGTTCATAGCCGGTTTGCAGAATATAAGGGCATACAGACCAAAATTTTTCTGGTTTAAAGGTGGTTATTTGCAAATGACGCTGTACACAAAACCCAAGCGTGGGAGTTTGGCATGGTCCATAGCTGAAACAAGTGAATAACGTATTGATTAGCCAGTACAGAACGTACAACAACTTGATACCAATATATTTTACTCCAACTAAGCCTCAAACGTCAAGTATCACAAGTACAATCACATTACTTTTATCCTTCGAAACATAATTGCAGAGATAAAAGGTAGAGATCCAGATCATTAGGGAAGTTGACAACATTTGTGAATCAAAATAATGACTAGAGATATTTCATACTTGGCAAACTAAAGTGAAGTAAATGAAGGTAGAATGGGAGGAAACGACTGAGACAGTAGATAATTTAAACAAGAAAGTGAAGCCAACTATTATAACTAGACATCCAAAACTGTAATATTAGTCAAAATAATAAGAAAATGTATTCAAAAAGAAAAAAAAATGCACGGCACGTCACAAGAGAAAGGTTCTTTAAATGAATTAAAATGTTCTTTTATAGGAAATACAAACCGAGAAAGGTTCTTTAAATGAATTAAAATGTTCTTTTATAGGAAATACAAACCATGTTCTAATAGGGAAACATTTAAAATGAGAAAACGTACATACCTCAATAACACAGTCTCCAATATTCATCACCTTTATTTTCTTTTGCATATGAGCGTGTATCATTTACCCAAAAAAAACATTGCATATGAAAACCGTGCATTCTTCTTCTTGTTTGGATGGGAAAGAAAACCTTTTTAAAAGATATGAAATAAAAAAAGGAGGGTGGGAAAGCCAAACCCCAAACCAAAGAAGTCACAAAAAGAACTCTTCTCAACTGATAAAAAGGAACAAAGATCATAAGAGTTGTAAAGAGCAATTTTCATTTGAGATAGTCATAAAGATAACATGACAATCTACCACCCTAAATGGTTATGAAAAATTCATTTTATTCAAAATTTCAGCATCTTCGTTGATAAGACAAATAAGAAAATTTACAATTAATATATTCAAACATTAGAAGCTAGAAGTGGCGATTCTCTTATTTTTCCTTTGCTAAATTCCAAAAAACATTATAGCAATATACGGAAGAGGTGAGAATTTAATAGCAGAAATATGTTTCCCTCAGTGCACCAAAAAAGTGCATACACATTGCATGTATTGATGTATATATGTGTCATGAAATGCCTTAAGAAGGTGAGCAAGAACTAGAAGAGAACTAACGAAATGAGTCTGGAATCGAGGTTTCCATATTTTCCCTGAAAAAAGGTAGTCTGAAATCGTGTAAAGGCTACTCCAACTTTCAAATCTATCTCTTGTCGAGCATCAACAGCAAGTGCCTCGTTTCTATTAGGTTCAACAAGGTTATCCAAAGCCTTCAGAATATCTTTCTCAGTAACAGAAGAAAACCTTGCACGATACACTTTTTTCCTTGTTCCATTGCCACCAAATCCAGTGCACTCAATAACTGCAACAGAACCAATGTCAACACTTTCCTGATAAGAAACATATAATGTATTTCTTTTATCATGAAACAATACTTTTCAAGGATACAAACTCCATGGGAGAGAAAGAAACAAACAAAAGAAAACCAAAAATAGAAATCTAATAAGCAACACAAAACAGTGGTCACAAAAGAAATTACCGAAAGCCCAAGAAAACCAAATAAAATCCAAGAAACAGCTAGACAAAACCACAGACAAGAAAACCCAACCATAGTCAACGAGCTAGGTGGATGAGTTTGGAAACATGGTTCGTTGGAAGGGATGGAAAATCTTCCAAAACAAAGTCTCAAGACTCAAAGTGATTTTACAAGATGAGTATGATGTGGTTTATACCATATATTTACTAAATAAGTTTCAATTTAATTTACATGATGGTCTTCAATCTTTTCTCAAGAAAGAGAATGGTGTAGCTTAAGGGATTAAATGAGAGAATTCTCCAAGAATCAATTCAAATTTTTTGTTATCAATTAAAAAAATTATTGAACACATGAGGGGAATTCCTTATTTATAGAAAATTGGAAACAAACTAAGAAAAACCTAGGAAGGAAGACTAAAATCTTAATACAAATTATTATTTTTCTACAATATATGGGTTTTGGGGATCAAACCTCTGACCTCAAAATTGATAGTACAAGTTTGTGTCAATTGAGTTGTGCTTAGAACAATGGACCAATGCTTGCAGTTGATTGACAGTTCAATGGAGGGAAACAATGAGTTAAAAGGCCTCAATTGTGCATTAAAAAAATTAGTTAGTCAAAAGGAGTACCGTGGGACTAGAATTCAAGAAAATCGAAAATTCACTCAAAATAAAGAGGTTATTGAATTAAAAGAAGATCAAGGAATCATTGAGATACTTGAGGATGTGAATCTTTTGAGGGATTCAACATGGAAAAACTTCATTGCAATCAATTGGGTGGAAAGCGACGGGTAAGAAAAAAAATCAAAGCTAAAAATTGAGAAAGTTCCATCCAAGAATGTGTGAGAGCCCTGGTTAGAGGTATAGTAGAATTATTAGTAGAATATTGGTATGGTTATTAGAAGCAGTAAATAGCTAGTAAGTTTGTTAGGGCTTTAGTTAAAAATAGGAGGAAAGTATTAATAAGTTTGTGGAGTTTCCTTCGGGGAATTTGGAAGAGACTAACCCTCTTGAAAGGCTATGGTATATTGTAGCTTTCTCATTGATATTACAGTATATAAATCTATCTTTAGTGTTCTTTGTATTTCTTGATCTTGTTAGGAGGTACCTAACAAAGTGCAGAAGACATAAAAACCATCCAAGAAGCACTGTGAAAGTCAATTCGTGCTAAGAAGAAAATACACTAGAACAAAATGTAGGCATAGTAAATTTGAAATTCCTCGGAACCCTAAGCAGTGTTACAGATGAGGAAGAAGAAGACAACCATGCGTCGTTTTCTCAGTCCAACCCATTTTACCTGGCCGGTGTCATCAATACTGTCCAAACGTGGAATATATTTTTTTTCCCAACCCAACGAGAAGCCAAAAAATCTTCTTTACTCTAGCTTGCCCAATCCGTATGCCTCAGCCTTTTGTTTATGAACAATTTCACAAAGGCTAAAATTTATAACCAGAGGAGATGAAGGCAAAACCAAAACAAAGATAAATGGAATTTATAGATAAAATCATCTTCAAAGGGGAAAAAAAACTTCAGGAATTTATACATAAGATCATCTTTACCAATAAGACCAAAAAAGTGGACTCATGATTTCAGTGGGGGAGTACCTTCAAAACAAATATTTTCTCCTTCGCGATCACAATCCAACCATAAAACCAAACAATCACAACCACGCGCTTCTCGACTTAAATGTTGACATATGTGAGCCTAAAACCAAGAAAAAATAGTTGATATTTTCTTAACAATAAAAGTTGGAAAACAAGCAAAGTGTATCCTGGATATCAATCATCTAAAAATAAACAAAACAGGGCATGACATAGTCTCCAAGCATAGTTTTGATCCTTGAGAGGCTGTTTATACAAGACAGACCACCAAGAATATATGGAGAATACAACTTCCATTAGTACCGAGAGAGTGTTAATGCTCCCTTGTCCAATAAACTACATAAAAAAAAGATAATGAAGTGAAAATTGACCTTTTACAAAATATATCAATCAGAAAGTCTGGTAAAGTTAATTGGCTGTTTGATGAAGAAACTTACAGAGATTAGTTTAAAGAGCCAAAACCAGACTAAAACTTCAACATCCACAAAACACCAGTTAATAACAAAAGTTGGAAACTTGTTCCAAAAAACATCCCAAAATGATGGCTCAAACACAAACACTCCAATCTTTTGACAACAAATGCAAATTAGGAATACCAACTTAAGGCTAAGGATTAATTTGGAACTGTTCCTCCTCAAAACAACTCATTAGATCGTCATTTTTTAGATACTCTGGTGCGAAAATCCATCACAAGATTCTTCTAGTAAAGGAGAATTATTACCAACTGCAAAAAGAGCTTAACATCTCCTTCATAAGATTCTACAGGGAAAAAAAGAAAAGAAAAACTTCTGCTACCAAAACTTGATTCATGAAACCAAATTCCTCGCCTAAACTGTTAATACTAATATTGGTATCATCCTTAAAATCAGATCTTTCATCTTCCAAAGTGCAACTACTTACATTTTTCGTAGTAGATTTGACTGAACCAAACCAAAGGGGGCAAATGCACAAAATACTTCAAAAAATAATGTGAGAACCACTCATACCTTTGGGTTTGATTCTGTCTTAATTACTGAAGCTTGAAAAAGATCCAAAGGATCGGTGCTCTTCCAATCTTGAAATCCAGCTTGGAAATCTATACTAAACCCACGAAAAGACAACGGAGAAATGCACTATAAAAATGTCCAGAGGGTAAAGGACTAGTCCATCATCACAAAGCAACCAAAAATAACCACGCAAGCAAGCATTATCAGACAGTATCAGAAAAACTGATCATTTCAGCAAAGAGCATTCTTGAGAATTAATAGCCATAAAACCACTGTTTGCCAATTTATACTACAGACATATAAATACAACAACAGTTAGATACTTTTCCTTCTGCAATTGGATAATTTGAGGAAAAATAATACTAAAGCCTTTATCATTAATTAAGTAAATAAAGAGAAATAGGAGACGTGTTATATAAAATTATATAGACAGAATCACAGATACATAGAGAGACATGAACAGGGAGAAAAAAATTCAAGGTAACAAATGCCTGATAAATCATGCCCAGCCTCAGGCTCAAGGGTGCTATGTATATTACAACTGCTTTCTTTTGGCCTTTATTTCTTGCTTGTTATTGTTAATTATGTAGACAAATAATTCTTGTGCTATCAACTGTTTTCGTAAAATTTCATTGTTATTAACGAAAAACACCATGCCCAGCTTGGGCTCAAGAATAGACAATCATTTACAGCGTACAGATTCCAACCATATCTTAATAAACAATTACATAACCTCTAAATTGGAAGGTACTTTTACAATGCACCTTCTAGGCTCTTGGAGTTTCACTCCTTTTTGTGTAATACCAAAAATATAATTAAAATGAAAATGAATCTCGTCCTCAAAGTGAGGGGAGATGTTATTCTTTATAGGTGAAATGATTACAAGCTTGTAGGATAACAAACTAACCAACTACCAATTTTAACTAACTCACCCTTAACTTACTCTTAGCTACCTTACAATTGGATTCTCAGTACACGACCTTTGTTACATTTATCAATGAAATTTGTTTCTCTTCTCTTTTCAAAAGAAAAATAATAAATGAATAAATAAATACAAGATTCCAAGAACAAGGATTATATTAAAGCATGTGTCGAAGTGATAAGAGGAAAAGAAACCACAATTGTAAAAGACAGTCTAAAAAGCAAAAATTTTAAATTCAAAGAAAAACAATTATGTTATACACAAATATACATATCTTAGTTCTTATCAAAAATAGAAAAAAACATATCTTAGTTGAAAAGGTCAGTAAAGATAGAATGCAAAGAAATATGTGTTCGCCACAAAGGACAGCAGAACTTGCAACTGCAACTATTAGATCTTAGTCGTTTATCTCCATCAATTGCATGTGAACCCTTTAAAAGATGGACTTTTTTCCTGTTGCAAAATTACTAAAAGTTTCTTCAGCATTCATGTTCTTTGCATACATATAATTTCTAAAGCAACAAAATCACAATCACATACACTCTAGATCAAAATAAACGAAAAGGCACCTGAAAACATGTCCGATAACAGATGTCACTTTATAATAAGCATGATGCCCAAGAAATCTCCCGTCAAATTCATGTACCTCTGTGCTGCCCTTTCTTGTAGACATCTGTAACATTAATATATTGAACTTATGTGTCAGTATTACTTCCTAAATTGTTCTTCTTTTCTCCCTTGAAAAGCACGCTATACATTTTTTTTCTTCACAAAAACAATAACTTTGATTGAGAAAAAAATGAAAGGATACAAGGGCATCCGAAAAAACCAAGTCTAAAAAAAAGAACCCCACTAAAGAAACAGTTTTCAACTAGGTAAAATACAGCCTATAAAGTAATTACAAAAAACCTTCTAAAGCAAAGCCCAAAGAAAAACATGAAACCTCACCGAGGACCAAACCTCACAAGGTTCCCTTCCCACACACCTAAACACTATATTGTTTCTCTCACCCCACAGATTCCGAATCACTGCACACACCCCAACACACCGAAGGAAACACCCTTTCTTTCTTAAAGGCAGATGAATAAGAAATTCCCCGATCACCAGATGAACCTCCCTCTGCCAAGCCAACGAAACCTCAAACTCTTGCAGGAAAAGGATCCAAAAAAAATCTTGCAAGCGAACACTCCTACAATACTTTTCATCAATATAACGAAGAAGAATTAACACTCCTATTTGGATGCGTGAAAAACAGCCCAAAGAACCAAAAAGTACACATTTTCTCTATAGACCAAAATAACCAAAAAGAAGAAGACAAAGAAGAGAAAGCTGACCTCAACAAAAAGACCCAAACTTTTTAAAATTATATCAAACCACAAGTGCCATGTGGTTGATGAAGTTTTGGAGGTTCTAACTTTGCTAGTTTGAAGTCATTTCTAGACCAATGGACCTGGAGGCTTGAGTGTTGATATTTTGAGATGTCTAAAAAGGACTTGCAGGATAAATAATTGTGGTCTTTTCTTGGAAGTTGTTTCTCTCTAGTGTAAGGTTATTTAAGAATGGTTCACATTTAAAGGGCTAGTGGTGGGGGTTCACAAGACACGTTCTAAAATCTCTTGAAAGCAATCTCATTTGAATTTCCCCTTGTAACTTAATTTGTGACATGCTTGATGTCTCTCAACTTGAGGCCTTTTATAAAACCCTTCGTGCTTAGGCCTTCTTTACAAACACTCAGACAAAATATTTCCTTGACGAAAAAAAAAAAAACTCTCTTAAACCAGTAAAAAATTCTAAGGATAAATTAAAAATGGAAATAACAAACACGGTATAGCCCAAAAGAATGTGTTAAATAAACTTGAGAAAAAGTGTATACACTTGCAGACAGGAGACCATCATGCAAGCTTCTACTTACAAGCTAAATGTTCAAATTACATATCTTAGAATAAGCAAAATGATACGAGCATGCTAATATACATTTGAACGGTAGGTTTTTCAAGCTATCCCATGAATGTTAATTTACTCTTCCAACTGAGAACCACTGTTAATCATCTAAACCCTGTATAATCTACTATCTAAGTCATTCGGGCAAGTGAAGGGCAAAAAAAACTTGGAAGTGGGCTTTAAAATCCCATAGTGATCGGTACCTATAATCTTAAAGTCCTACGAGTTCCATAAAGTGTTTCTACAACTTACTTGGCCATGGGAGAGTGCAGAAGCAATTGAAAGCGCAATGCTAGGCTTCTCTGCAACCTGAAACAGTGATGAGAATCAATTAAAAACAACCGAGACGGATAAAAAAAAAAAAAAAAAAGAAGTAACAGGCTCATACACACCATAAGAACCGTTGGAGCAACCATGATTAGGGTTGTCGTCGGAACCTGAACGGCTGAGTTCAGCGACTTTCTGAGTGAAACTTCACAATCGTTGAGCAGAAGCTTCGACTTCAACTGGAAATGAACAGAGCCACAATGGAGGAGGAGAGGCTACAGAAAAATATGGCTTGGGCCCTTTTATAGGTAACTGAACAAAATGGGCTTTGGAAGAGCAGTTTGGGCCCTTACGGAGTTTGGACTTCGTGTGTATTGTGGTTAAAGTTTCCCCATTCATTTTTAGTCTTATTTTCTTATTAGGTTAAAATGAAGGGTAATTATAATCTATCCCATTTGAGAAATAATAATTAATGATATAGCATCATTTAAGAAATATTGCAAATATAGCAAAATTATCACTGATAGACTTGTATCACTTATAGACTCATATAATCTATCGGTGATAGACCAATTTTTACAACATGATCTATCAATGATAGAATATGACAAATTTTGTTATATTTGCAATTTTTTTTAAAATGTTGTTATATACTTAATTATTTTGAATTTAATTGATAAATTTGCAACTATCCCTAAAATTAATATATGTTTTTAAAATTTAACTTGGCTCGATTGGAGATCAAATCAATTAAGATTTGTAATTAGTGTTTTATTTGAATTCATATGTATAGTAATTTATAAGGTTAAAAGGCAAGCTTTTGTCTCATGTTATAACTCTCCAAGTTTAGAATAAAACATAAATGAATTGTTGTCATATTAATGAGATGAATTTTGAGCACAACAAGAGTAAGGTTAAGAAATACTTTTAAAAACAATTAAAAGTTATTAAATATACTAACAATGTGCACATTTCTTTTCGGTGACTCGATCATAAGAACTTCTAGAGTTGAGTGAGAATTTTCCTATGATGCATGTGAGTGATAACAAAACATCCTAAAATGACTTATGTTGGTTTATGGAGAGAACTTTCCCTCTAATAAATCTTTAAGATAAATAAGGATAATATGTATGGTCGTAGAGCATGCAGGAAAATGTCGGGGATCTAAATCATATTCAAAATCCTAGACTTTGAGTGTTACCCATATCTTATAAGGGGTGAACTAATACCTTTTAAGCATGTTCAAATATTCTAATGCACATAGTGAAAGTTTGATTAAAGATTACCTAGTGTACATCAAAACAAGCTTGGTTCGATGGTGCTGACACATAGCTTTCGTCTCTAAAGGTCAGATGTCTATATCTTCCACCTAAAATTGGGGTAAGGTCAAAATTACCTAACCATATGTTTTCGTGGTTTGTACCTTAGGGTATCATAATTAATATGTTGTGGCCAATATTCTATAAAGCTAGACTATATATACACAAGATATGTTTGATTACATATAAAATTTCATCCTTTATCTTCCATTAGGATGAGTCAATTTTTGGTAAAATCAAACAAATGGGTGGGTCTTAATCTAAAAAGATCTAACGTTTTTTTTAAAAAAATAAATGTCAAACTATATAAATTGAAAGAGAATTGTGAAAAAATTACAATATATAGCAAAAAAATTTAAATTATATCAATAATACAAATTGATAGCTACTTCTATAACTGGCATTGATAGCTAGTAATAGAAGTTTATCCGGTTTTATCGATAAAATCCAAAATTTTGTTATAACTCATAAATATTTTAATTTATTTTATTATTTTTAAAAATGTTCATATTGAATCTCTTTATTAAGAAATATATAAATATAATTTTCACTACACAATATAATTATTATATCGTTGATGTTTTTAGATTAAAATTATTATTTCATATCGATTTATATTGATAATTTCATTGTAGGTTGTGTCTATTTGACCTATAAAACTAAAAAAAAAAAATCAAAATAAGTTTGATAGAGATATAAATAACTAAATAAGGGAAATAGGAAAAGACCTCGACCCAAAAAGATGATCAGACGAGAGATTTCAAATTGAAAACTAAATAGAGAAAGACTAAATTCTTAAAATGGCACCCAATTGTACACCAATAAAAAAAGGCCAACTCCCAAAGTTTAGAAGAAAGCTCAAACAATAGCCAACAAGTTATCTTTTTCCGACAAAAGATGAAACGAATAAATACTTAACATTTCGATATAAATTTGAGCTTTCTAACGAGACTCCAACAATTTTACAAATCTTAAAAAATCTCAATTAATCCAAGTAAATCAATTAGACACGACAATGAAAATCCAACAATGCATTAGACATAAAAAAGTTGAAAATATAAAAATCAATTATACACATTTTAAACTTCAATAATAAAATACACACAAGAGTAAAACTACAAAAATTCATAATCAATATATTATTTAACCTAATCAACATTTCTTCATTGTACATTATCAGTATCTCATTCAAACATTTTCGCTTAATTACATACACACTCATACGTAACACACATATTTGTATTTTCTTTTTTAAATTCTTCATACGAACTTCAAACGATCAAATTTGAATATAAAGAAAGAGTCAATTATTTAAAATAATCAACCCAATAACATGGAGAGTTGTTGAGAAAAAGAAAAATAAAGTAATAAGACGGTGATTTTGACAAACATAATATTATTTATTTTAATTTAAACTTTAACTTTAACTTTAACTTTCCTCTCTATATATAAAAATGAAAATAAAAAAGACAAATGAATGAACTAATGATTATAATCAGTCTGCCACTCTGCTAATCAACGATTCTCCTTTTTCCAACTTTTCAACCTAATTATTTATTATTACTTATAATTATAAATATAACTCTCCAAATAATTTCCAACAAATAAACAAATATTTGTCAGACTATAATAATTAATAAATAAAATCTCTGACAAATAAACCAATAATTCTTAACTTATTTTTAATCCGCCTCGTTAATCGTGCCTATCACCCAATAAAAATTCGCCACGTAACCAAAGAAGCTCGTCGGCTTTGCCCGGGTCAAAACGGTAATCAGTGGGCGTTTATCAATGATTGAAGCTCACGTTAAGATGGGGAAAGTCTTTCTTTCTTTCTAATTTCTATAATTATTATTGTTTTTTCTAGGTTAAAAATTACATTTATTCTTACAAATTTAATTAAATTAATAATCAAATAGGTAATTTTGTTCTCTTTCTCTCTCGACATGTGACAAAAAGAACGAGATATATTCATACAGAATTTTGATTTAGACGAGAAGTATAGTTTTTCTTTTTCAAAAGATTTATAACTTCAATCCTCGTAGATTTGTTCTTTATTTTGGAAAGATATTTTTCGTGTTTTTCTCTCTCGTTCATGATAAAAAATTAAAATGATAAGTAACCTCTTGTGGTTTGTTGGTTTGTTTTGCCTTAAAAAACATATAATTAACAATTTAGTTCATAAACTTTCATCTAGTCTTTATCATATAAATTAGAGTTAATATTTAATCATATTATTGTAGGAATAAATCGGTGAACAACTTACAAACTATATATGTATATAGCACTTAAACGTGAAAAGTCAAAGTAGGTTTAAGCGGTTAATTTCATGTAATTAGGGACAAAAAGTGTATTTTAGCATTTTTTTTTCTTTGATTTTCTGTTAAATTTAGAAAGATTTATAACTTTAATGTGGTTAAATTACAGATTTAAGTCATTATATTTGGTTTTTAAAAAAGTTATACAATTTAGTTAATCTATTAAAACACTGGACTATTTCTATGCTTTATAAATTCATAAAGATTAAATTATAATTTGTTCCTAACCAAGAAAACTAAATTTGTAAATGAATGAAAACCTATAAATTAAATATTTATTTTCTATTTTAAAAACAAGATAATTATAAGTTTAAAACATTCTAAACACAATTTCATAAAATATACATTAATTAGTGCACAAGCATATGCTTATAGGTAAGTAGATAATGCCACCTTAGTTAATTATCGTTACATTTGAAAACATAATTGTTAAACTAATAAATTTTAACCTATTAACCTAGTTAAATGTGCCATTATATAATTTAGAAAAGAAAACAAAAATTATAAATGAGTTAAAAGATCTAAAAAAATATAATATTTAAATACATTAAAAAATTAGAAAATTAGAAAAGTCTTTAAATCATAATTTCTCCTACTTTCTTTGGTTTCTTGAAAATACATTTGTGATTGCATTTTACAAATGTCAGTGTTTATAGACAATTTGACAAATATGAAGTGGTTTACATTGTCACTAAGAGTCTATGTTTACTTGACACATAGATTAAGAGAGTAGTCTTATTTGGACATTAAAGAAACGTTTGGAGCCTGTAGTGAGTTATTATGGTATGTGTGTTATTATAGTAAACGTTTGGAGTGCAGATTATTATAATTTGAGTTATTTTAATCTATGTTTGAAGAATTAAGGAATAGGAAAATAGAGAAGTGAGGAATAGTGGCATATAGAAGAGATGGGGGGTGAGGAACAGTGAAAGAATGAGCGAAGAATAGTGAGTAGTGAAATGAGGGAGTGAGGAATAAAAAAAAAAAAAAGGAAAAAGGTAGAATAGTTATAATCTTATAATTATGATAACTCTTGGGGTAAACATGAAGTGAGCTAAAAAAATTCACTCAAGTCATTCATAATTTGAGGGCCAAACGACTTAAGTGTCAACAATAATAAGACACATGACCTGATTAGATAACGAGCATCTATATATTTATCAAATATTTATAATAAAAACTCGTTTTTAATATGGTTATTGTGAATGCAAGGTTTATAACTCCAACCTTTAGAAATGGAGTTTTTAAAACTTGTTTACTTTTGGAAAAGAAGGTACATTTGTCTTTACATTATATTTTTATTTTTACTTTATATACATTTAAATATATAAAAAAAATAAATAGTATTGTCAAATATTTAAAGGAATTTTTTAGAAACATATAACAAATCTATAAAATGTTTACACGGTACAGAACAATTTAAAAAATGAGAAAATCTTACATGTCTATAATGTGAAATACCAAAAATGCCCTAGTCGACATATGATTAATTGGCCACATGTGCGCGCTTGTAATCTTATTCTAAACAATGGTTTATATCATGATGCACAATCGTGTAGTTTTTTAAATAATGGAAAAATAAAACTTCAATTTTAAACAATCTAATAATAAATTGTAAACGATGACAAAAAAATCTCATACATAAATGATTGTATAATACAATCTAAATGATCATTGAATATGTATATACGATCATTCATGTCAAAATAAACGATCATGTAGTGAAATAATATACTTTAAACGATCGTGTTGATTATGGTAAGCGATCGTGTAGTCCAATATAAATGATCGTGAAAACTTCAAATTTAACGAGCATATAATACAACATACACGATCGTTTAGATTTTGATATACAATCATTTATAAATGCAACAATATATAGTTCTTTATCAACACCTTTTACTAATATTCCATACGACCATATCTTATACTCTAAATCAAAACCAACAAGAGCATATACTCTACCCTTCACACGATATTCAAAACCAACAATAACATATATGTAATTTGTAAGAAAATAATCGAACTTCATGTATTTTTATTTTATTTTATTACACGAATTGTATATATTTAAGAGTTTAGTTATATTTACATAAATTAATAATTTTAACACGTGGGTGTTTTCTGTAGGAAATAAAAAAAACAATATTTTTTAAAATTTAAAAACACATTAATGTGTTAATTTAAAATTTTATACCGATTTAAAAAAGAGAGATAGACTATTAGTAGAGTGATTTAAAAATCTAAAAAAATACAAAAACAAAACGGTTCTTAAAAAAGAGTAAAAAACTTATCTTTATTGTGTTTTGAATTAATTGATGAAAGAAAAGGATGAATATAATTATGGGTTGCCGACATACACTGTTTTGGATCTGGAGATTAGTTTAATAATGAAAAATAAAACTTTAGAAACAAAATTAAAATAAAGAGGGTGGAGGTGGAGGTGGAGGTGGAGTTGGTTTCATTTTGACACCAAATGCAATACCCTTGAAGGCGCGTGCCATGCACATGACATGCAAATTTATTCATTTTTCTCCCTTCATTCTTTACTTCTACATTTATGTCCTTAATATATATATATTTTTGTATGTAGAGAAAATTGAACATTCTTAATCGTTTGATATGACGAATTTCATGACGTATTCTTGAGGTGATTGCAATTACTTGTGATATTATATTAGTTTTGAATTATTAAAATCAAGTTTGGAATGAAATTTTAGTTTGATAAGATATAGTCATATTTTCTTTTATTTTTAAATTGTTTGTTTAAATAACAATTTATTCCTATACTCTAAAGTTTATTTAATCTTAAATTCTCTTAATGTTGATTTATGGTTGAGTTTTGTTGAAAAAATGGCTGATCAGTATAACATTTTTATTATAAAAATTTGATAATATACGTATATTTTATTTTATATTACAAAATACTTGACTGCCTAAATTTAAGATTTACTAAAAATATAATAGTTAAAATTGGATATTGAAAATATAGTTATTAGAATTTAACCAACTTCCAGATATGAGAGTCAAAATAGTATTTTGATCTTTATTTTTCATCTTTTATATACTGAAATTTTCTAACTCAACTCATAACAGTTGACGTAATGTTCAATGATGTAAGAACATACGAAACACTAAATTTATAAGTTCAATTTAAATTTGTGTTTATTATATGTTCGTAAGATTTAAATTTACTAATTAAGCTTTTAAAATGTCTATTAAAATTTTTAAACTTTTAATTTTATAAATAATAAACTTATTAGAGCAAAATTATGATAATTATATATAATAGACAATATAAAATCTATAATGCAGATTTCTACAAATTATCAAAGTTAAATTTAGGGAGTTTTTCAAAAATTAAAAACAAACAAACTATTTATGATCTGTTGAAAAAAGGAAAAAACTAAAATTCATGTTTTTTCTTGTCCATTTTATTTTCAACAATTTTCTTAAGTTTATATATTTAAAGTTAAATTTAGTGTGTGTGTGTATATATATATTTAATATGATACAATATTGTTAGTTATTAGTTGGCTATGAAAAACTAATAAAACCTATTTTTCTTTAACACAATTATTTTTAATAATATTTAAAATAAAAACAGTAAGAATAACAATAATACTTTAATGTTTTCATATGTTCTATTTTATCTATCACTTAATTTATCCTATGCTAACCCAAATAATTTTAAGATTAAAAGCAAAATTTCCCACATTTTAAAAGAAAAAACTAAATGTTTAAAATATTCAATAAAACAATCTTCAACAATTAGAAAATGTTGGTTTTAAAACTATATATATATATAAACTAAATTATAAAACACCAAACCACCATCTACCCACTTAGCATAGGCCCCATTTTTCTTCCCTTCCAAATTGCTTCCACAAGGATTCTAGTAGATTTGAAATCAAAAATAGATTTGAATTATTGTTTGGTATTGTTTTAAATAAAAACATTTTGAAATCAAATCCAATGTTTTTTAAAAAGTAAAAACATTAAATAATAGCTAGTCCCTATGCTTTGCATTAAAATATCTCATTTGTTAGGTATAATCTTCCATTAATCATTTAATTAAAATAATTGAACTCTTTTCCAAAGAAAATGGCTCCTACAAAAAATAGCAAAAGAATTTGTGATAATAAGACTTATTTCACTACATTTTATAAATTGCAAGAGTAATAAATTTAAAAGTAAACAATCTTTTGATAACTCTGTGATATCACTAATTGCTTGTCATATTTGTTATATTCGCAATATGTAAAAAAGAGATACCAACTTTTTTAAAAATGCTTTCGTCATAAGATGATTTAGAAAAAAAAAACTGTGAGACCCATTTCTAATTTGAGTAAGAATGTAAAATTTGGCTACGTATTAAGAAGTTCGTGTTTGAATAAATCTGCGAAAATGATTAAGTGATAAAATCTTTTATGGTTAAGTATACATTTTTGAAATTAAGTTGGTAGTTCGCGGAAGAAGTTGTGCGATAAGAAAAGAAAAGTCTTCGCGTAGGTTAAGAAGTGAAAGTTTTGTGTTTTAGACTAGGCGTTTTGGGTCGTCTTCGCGAGAAGAACCAAGTGTTTCGTGGAGAAGAAGTCTGCGAGGAAAGCCTTGGAGTTTAAGTTCTAGCGAGTAGTAGTTGGTTAGTTCGCGTGTAAGGTTTCTTATAGTAAAAATATAACAACACGATAAGGTTATTTGCGAGAAATGGTTGAAGTTTTTCGTTGTTTGGGTTAGGCGGAAAGCAAGGTCTGGCGAATAAAATGTCAAATCTGATTTGACAGGGGTTAACATGTAAGATTAAGGATTTAAACATTGCTAGGCTGAATATTAAATTTACACATGTAAAGTTTAAGCAGAATCTGACAAACTGAGAAGAGTTTATGCATAACTAAGTTAGTTTAAGGACTCTTTTATAAGAGGATTTGGGTAACTAAGAAGGGGATGATGAGAGTTTTGTTGAAATGTTGAAATGTTGTTGGTTTAGTAAAATTTTGTAGATGCTTTTCTCTCAAGTTAATTTATGTTAAATTTTTTATTATGATTCATGTTCACTGATTTGAAAGAATAATTCAAATGAGAATGTTTCAAATAGAACTTTATGAAAAGTTATTATTTCAAACATATTTATAATGTTAAAGTTATGATTTGATGATTATGATTTCAATACTATAAAATGATTTTCAAACCGTTAGTTGTTTCTTTGAGATGATGCTAACTTTTATGTGTACATAAAGGGTCAAAGCCACAATGGGGTGTACATGCTATATAGTGATAAGAAGCTAGCTTATGTGTTGAAATGAGCGTATAAAGCTTAACGGTCTGAGCAACAAGAACGAGGTGATTCAAGACGTTTTGAAAATGGTTAAACATTGGTTATTTGGTCAAAATATTGTAATAATGTATAAAACTTCTATTATTAATAAAATATATGTTTTAGTTTGTATTTATTTTGTTTGGCGTTACATTGACCACCGTTGCATTTTGAATGATGTTAATAGTTTAAAAGGAGTTAAGAATAAAATTTCCGATAATAAAATTTTAAGGTTGTAACTAACTCGCATCATATTCCCACTACTTCAACATTTTAGTCGCAATACGGTTTGGGGTGTGACAAAAACCTAACCTATTATACATATAACTTATCATTCAATTATTTGTTTATGCACATAAAAATAGCCGTTGAAATTTAACAAGTATATATCGTAATATTTTTTTTTCCAAAAACTTTATAGAAAGTTAGTAGGATATAAGCATTTTAAACGAAGTATTTGAAAAACTAAGGATTAATCAAACATTAAAAGTAGTAAAAAATTGATTAAAAACAAATGTTAGTTACCCTAAAATCCTCTTATGAACATTTGAACTAAACCATACAAATACAACAGACCACATCAAAATATTTAATTTAATAACCCTTATGAAGCGAGTGGATAATATAAAACCCAAAATTTTTATATACAAATTAAATATAAAAACCAAGTTGGAGTATATATTTTGGTCTGAATTTTACAAGTTTTATTTATTTGTATTCATCAACAATGTTTTCAACGTTTCTCAAAATAAAAACATGACCAAATTTTTTTTTTATCTCCACAATAATTTATTGGAGATTAATAATGACAAAAATTATTTCAAATAGTTGCACCATTATTAATGTTAAAACATACATTTTGAAAATTAAATCCTACCATTCAAGTAGAAGTAGGGAAGATATACAAATAATTTATGACAAAAAAATTCGAATAAAATGAACCATAATGATATGAAAGTATAGTTAAGAAAAAAATTATAATAATTGATCGATTCTAAAACGTGTATATTATTTTGACGTGTAAATTTTGTAAGGTGTATGCATATGTGTATATATATTTCTGTTCAAATTTAAATATTTAATCAAAATTCAAAATTCCAAAAATTATACAACTGACCAATTGGTCATTTGGGCTTAAATCTTGTTTGGACAAAGCCCAATATTGGAAGAAATATATACATACACTATATTGTGTATGTTGGAAGAAATGTACACACTTTTCTTGGAAAGTTGTAAAAAAGTTATAATCATACTAGAAAAATCAGATGTAATAAATGTTGTGTTTAGTGATTTTAATTTAGAGAAGGGTGATAGTTGGCTAATTTTTTCTATATCTGAGAAAACTCTTTTTTATTTTATTTTTAGATATATATATAAATACAAAAAAAATGGTTTTGCTTGTTTCAAAATTTAAGTGATGAACTAAAGTATTTTCTAAAAGTGAAAGGTATCTTCTAAATTTTTTTTATAGAAATTAGTAGACTTAAATTTATGCTAATGTGTATGATACAAAGTGGAGGTTGATATTTACTAACACAATATCTCAACAATATTATCGGCTAAAATCTTGATGAATTGAATGGAAATTACTTCAAATTATAAACATGTCATGAATCCAATAATACAACAATGATCCAATTTAATATGTCACCATTTTCTAGTTAAAACAAGGATTAGAGTAGGTATTTTTGTAATTCAATAATTGCAAAAGTAAAATATCAAATTATTAATTTGTTCAATAATAATTGATCATTGATCTACTCCACTACCAACAAATGAAAATTATGAAAAGTATTTGAATCTTAATCTTTATATTTATCTATTTATTGATGTTTCAAGTTAATTAAGGAAACAATTTTTTATTCATAATTTTTTTTTGTAAAAATAACAATATAGTCATTATATTTTGAATTTAGTGAGAATTTAGAATTTAAAGAAGATAAGACTTATTAAATTTTATTTCTAATATGTAGATTAGAAGAAAAGAGTAACTTGTTATAAATAGGAAATTGTGAATTGGACTAAAAATGATTTATAATTATATTATTTAATATATGGGTTGTTATGTTTGGCTATTTGCATGCATATTCTAATGTCAATTTCAAATAAAATTTCATATAGGAACACAACTAAGTAACATTAAATTATGAATTGATTAACATTATTTTAATATCTCTCTTTATTTTTGTTTGAAGTACTTTCAAAGAGAGAAGGAAAAAAAGGATTTTATTTTCTTCATCCTTTTTTTTTTTTTTATTTAAAAAAAGTCAAACAGACATTTCCTTCCCCTTTATCTATGTTGCTTCCCCTCCACTCCCCCACATTTCACACTCCAACTCTCTCTCTTTCCTCTGTTTTTGCTTTGCTTTGCTTTGCTTTTTCTCTTTTTTGCTTTTTAATCTTCTTCTTCTTCTTCTTCTTCTTCTTCTTCTTCACTTTGAGCCCACTAACTAACAAATAAATCATTTCCATTATTGTTGCTTCTTCAATTTCACTTGCCAAAAGTTCCTCTCCTGCCATTCTTCTTTCTCCTTTTCTCTTTTTCTTGCAGTGAAAGTTTCTGGGTAGGGTGTGTTTTTGGTTGATTCTTTGATTTTATCACAATTCTTCATCTGGGGTTTCGGTATTTTATCTGAATTTTGAGTAATTCGTTGATATGGAGAAGGAATTCTTCATGAATGATGGTGGATGCAGTTTTTATGGGATGGAAATCCAACCTAATGAGCTGAATTCAAGTGGGGGGTTGTTGAATCCCAATTGGGAAAATTCGATGGATCATAGCGATCTCTTTGAGTCTACTTTAAGTTCGATTGTGTCTTCTCCGGCGAATTCTCACATTATCGGTGGTGGCGGTGGCGGTGGCGGTGGAGATAACTTGATGATGCGAGAATTGATTGGAAGGCTGGGGAGTATTTGCAATTCTGGTGAGATTTCGCCTCATTCTTACATTGGTGGAACGAATAACAATAGTACGAACACTTCTTGTTACAATACGCCTTTGAATTCTCCTCCCAAGCTTAATTTATCCTCGATCATGGAGTCTCAGATCAGAGGGAATTTGATTCCCCATCACCAAAATCTTGCCCCATTTTCGACTGATCCTGGTTTCGCTGAGAGGGCTGCGAGATTTTCTTGTTTTGGGAACAGGAATCTTGGGGGATTGAATGGGCAATTGGGGTCTAATGAAACTCAAGAATTGAGTAACAGATCAATGGCTGGAGCTGGAGTGGAATCTGGAAAGTTATCCAGAGTTTCAAGTAACAAATCCTTCAACATTGGTGGAGTCGGATCCCCTCAAATGGTGGTTCAAGAAGGCGATCAAAGCCCAGTTCAAAAAGGGAATTCAATGCCAATCCCTAACAAGAAAGTATCGAACAGGTTTTCGAGGTCTTCGACTCCCGAAAATGCTGGTGATTCACGGGAAGGATCTTCGGTTTCCGAGCAGAATCCAATTGGGGAATCGGGTTTAAAAGGTAAAGCTGAAACCAACACTAGGAAAAGGAAATCAGTTCAAACTGGTCAAGCAAAAGATGTGAAGGTAAATATATTTACAAATTTTAAGTCTATTGGTTATATCTCCTTTTCAAAATTCTGTATCTGTTGATGTAATTGAATGGAAACTAAAATGGCAATGCATATTATTGTTTCAGGCTGCAGTAGAGAACCATGAACCAAATGGAAAGAAAATCAAACCAGATGAAGTTACTAAGAAAGAGATTGATGGTGCAAAAGGAAAGGCAGAGGCAAAATCTTCAGGAGATGCAAATCAGAAACAAAACAATGATAGTTCAAAGCCTCCTGAGCCTCCAAAGGATTATATCCATGTTAGAGCTAGAAGAGGTCAAGCTACAGATAGCCACAGTTTGGCTGAAAGAGTACGAATTAATGCACAAATACTCTATATATTCCGCCTTTTGCTCTCCAATCTGATTTAAATGCTTACAATTGCTGCTTTTTGTTGTTGTTTGTGCAGGTCCGACGCGAGAAAATCAGCAAACGAATGAAGTTCCTTCAGGATCTTGTTCCCGGTTGCAATAAGGTGCTTGGAATTTACAATTCTGCAGTCTGAATTTGAAAATTTTAAGTGTAAAAGTAGTTCTAAAGTTAGAGTTGGATTTTTTACAACAGGTAACTGGAAAGGCAGTCATGCTTGATGAAATTATAAACTATGTTCAGTCTTTGCAGCGTCAAGTTGAGGTAATCACCGAATATTCATAAGATCTGTCACATTCTGTATGTACATGTATATAGTTTTCTGAGTTGTGTTGGATTTGATGCAGTTTCTTTCAATGAAATTGGCAACTGTTAATCCAAGGATGGATTTTAACATGGAAACTCTTGTGCCAAAGGATGTAAGTGAAAAGTAAAACATCTTTTTTACTTCATAATCTAGTGAAACTCTTGAGATTATAACTAATCTGGTGTGATTTGCTACACATTTCAGATCTTCAAAGGTCCCGGTTCCTCTTCGCATACGGTTTACCCTATGGATTCATCTGTACCCCAATTTGCATATGATTATCAATCTATGCACGTGACTCCTCTTCACAGTGGCATTCCTAATGGGACAGAGAAGCAATTCTCAGTTGCCTCAGCAAATGATGTGATGCAAAGAAATCTAAGCGGGCAAATGACAAACGGGTACAACGAAGTCGTGAATGGAATCCAAGTAAATTGCTAATCTGTTTCCTGAAAGTGATCAAACTAATCTCTCTTTACATCATAGTCTAAAGATCATCTCTAAATTGATATACAGATTTCAAAGTTCTGGGAAGATGAACTCCACACAGTAGTTCAAATGGGTTATGGACAAAACCAACTGCAGAATGCTAATGGTAATATAAACAACAGAATTTGTAGCTATTTGGGACATATTAGATCATGAAACTGAAATTTGAAACTGTTTTGTTTGAATGTTTATACTGAATCCAAAACTTTTATGGTGCACAGATGAAATGAAAAGTGAATTGTAAAAGAATGAAGAACAAAAAACTGATGAATTCCATGGCGGCCCCCCCAAGGCGAGAGAGGCTTTTGTACATAGAGAGGGATTCAGTTCCTTTTATTTTTTTTTTGGAGAAAATAGAAGAAATATTCTCTTTTTTTTTTCTTCTTTTTGTTTCTTTATGAAAATTATGTACCAGCCACTCATTCTTTTGGAGAATTCTTTCAAGAATTCCATTATGTATAATGCTAGAACTAATTGGCAGCAAAAAGTGAAAAGAAAAAAAAAAAACTGGTGGTGGCCTCAATTTTTATTAGACCACATTTATGCTTTGAATAGCCATTGTAAAAGTAGTGTTGGAAAAGATTGAAAAGTTCTGACATTCAATCCAACCCTTGTGTATTACTACCACTAATAAATCATAAACGTTATAATTGTTCCTTTCATACATATCTCTCTCTCTCACTCGAGTCTCGTTTTAATCGTCATAATATAGATGATAACTTCTCTTTGTTTGATGCAAATTGATTCATCCAAGTGGTTATTACAAGACAACCAAACAAATCTCTGTTTATCCTTCTAGTCTTGTTATAGCCGAAAGGAATGGTTATTAAGAAAAACATACTTGTTTTCGAATCAGCATCCAACGATTATTATGAGAAAGTCAGACAAACCTCATTTTCATGGAATTAGGGCAGTTATGAGAAAAGCTTAGAAAGGAAAGTAGCAAATCAACATGGAACGGGGTTATATGAGCGAGCGAACAACGTTAAAGTGAACTCGAGTAATGGAGATGGGAGATAAGAAGAAAGATGAATGCATGAGATATGTGAGTTGTTAGAGAGAGTTGCTATCAAGTATTAGCTGGAAAAGGGGAGGGGTTTGATTGAAGTTGGAGGGGACCCATTTAGGGGATTGATATTATGTTAAGTTAAATCGCGTAACTTGTGGGGAAAAATAGATTCTTACTTGAAACCAGCTGTTCTGTGGGGACGTTTTTCAAACTCTTAAACTCCAAAATAATCAAAATCATAACACTGTTTATTTTTTATATAAAAAATAAACAAATAATTATACTTAAATTTTATATTGACAAAGAAAAAAAAGGTTGTTCTCTTAACTGGAATCCAAAGCCACTTTGAATAATATTGTTATCTACCAAATTACAGCTAAATACACCTTTTCTCTCTTTCTCTCTTTCTCTCTTTCAATGGAGCTTTCATTGCACAGGTTGGCAGCAGTTAAAAGCCTCTTAACTACTTCACAAACTAAAACCAAAAAAAGAAAAGAAGATTATTTATTAATTAAATGGATAAGTTGAAGAAGAAATCAATATAATAATGCACACACACACATATATATATAGTGGGGGGTTATGATGTTGATGGATTCATTTCATATACTGTTTCTTTTTCTTTGGTAGATATTTTACCCTTTTTTTTCACCAAAGGATTTGTCTCCTTTTTCTAATGGTTTAAAGGTGCCATCTTTGTCTCTCTTTACCTCTTTTCATTTTTGGACATTCATAAGGCTATATGTCATTAGTATTTGAGCAAATGGATTGAGATGATAGAGATTTGAATCTCTCAATTTCATATCTTTTTGAACTCTGAATATATATATGAATATGTATACATACTTTTGTAATTTTAGAGAGGATAATCGTTGAAAATGGTAAAGTTAACAAAATTCTTACCCTTGTCAAAATTGTGGATAGTGAATTTGAAGTTTTAAGTTTAATTTCTAAATTTTCAAGTTTTATCTATTTGGTTTAATAAATATCGGACTAACTAATTTTTGTTAAAAGAGAAAAGAATTACTCATTCAATACTACAAAATTAAGTTTCTAATAAGTTATAATACAATCCTAACTTCCAACTTTATACCAATAAATTAAAAAAAAAATATGAGTTAATAACTTATTATACACAAAATTAAAAATTCAATTATCAACTTAACAATTATAATAAATTGTGTTGGAGTAACAATCAAGTTGTAATAATTCATCTTAAAAAATCAAGTACAGAAATTTGAAACTTCGAAGACGATTTAAGTACCATTTTCTAAGGTTTAAAAGTCAAATAGATACGAACTCGTATTTTAACCGGATGAATAAATAAATAATTTGATGAAAGAAGCACCAACCATTCAGTTTTACTTTTTTTCTTCTTCTTTTAATTAAAAACCAAAATAGGCAATTATTATAAGGGTTAAAAAATGGAAAATTATTCCAGCTAAAGGCAACAAACAAAACATAAACAATCTCAAAGATGATTACAATTAGAATCATAATTGGGATTAGAAGTCAACAAGAAAAGATTTAGCAATATAAACCAAATTAAACCAAATTAAATTGAATTGAATTAATTTTTTTTTTATATATAAAAAGTGATTAAAGTCAATAAAAAAATCATTTTGATCCCTTCTAATTACTTCAGCCAAGATATTGTTAGGTTAATGATAGATTTTGAGTATCATATAGACAATGACATATGAAATTAAATTAAAAACAAAAGAAGGAGAGTAATGGATTATTCTACTAAACTTACACATTATTTGTAGGCAAAACATAATGAAGGTGAGTGATTGGATGTAATCTGTCTCTTCTTATTCTCCATAAGATTGGACTTCAAATTTTTGTATAAAAAGATTCATATTAGTTTAGTATTATTATATGTTTTAATTAAGCTAAAAAAAAGAACCCCTTAAGGTTGGTAATAATTTCAGTTTAGTCCCTAATACTTCATGTATTTGACAAGAATATGACTTGTCTATGGCTTCAAATATTTGTCCATCAAGATATTTTGTCTAGCAAACTATTGAACAAAATATAATAGCAAAGTTTAGTTAAATAATTCATATAAAAAAAAGTTAAGGGTAAGTTGCAAAAAGCATCCTAAAAAGTGCTTAATAGTTTCAATGCTAAAAATTGAGTACTTGAAAGTATACTGTCTAAAAAGTGGAACATCAAATGAAGAAACGGTAATAAATTGTATAAGTTTGACGGTTCAATTTTTATCATTTGAAGGTTTAATTTGAGAGTTCAGATTCTAAGAGTGTAATTGCAACTATCACCATGTTTCAGGGACGGTTTTAGCAATTTGTCTAGAAATCAATGACTGAGACTGAAAATAATTTATTCATATAAAAGTTCATAGTGTAAAGTAGAATGTTCGAGCATTTGGACAAATAAAATGTCGCACACGAACAAGTATTTTTGAAAAGAAACTATGTATCTTGTGGAGGTAATTTTATAGAGAACTAAAAGAAGATGGGATAAAAGGTTTGATAATTGCAAAGAGGGGCCTAGAGAAAGCAAGTAAGGTTGATGGGATTATTATTGTTATTATTTGTGTAGAATGAATGCTTCACCTAACCATGATTGGAACAAAGACCTTTTTTTCACCTTTATATATTTATATGTCAATTGCTTTCATTGAAAGAACTCATTTTACTTTGATTTGGAATCAAATTTTTTACCCAATCTTTTGTTTCTTGGGGTTATTATTGCTTCAGCTGCAAGCACTGTCCTTGAGATGTAATCCACAATTCAAAACAACAGACAATGGGACACAGGAAGGCATAACGCGTAAACATTTCCCCTATTTCTTTCTTTGTGGGACAATCAAGAACTGTGATGGCCAAGCAGCCCCGTATGAGATACAGAACTTTACCCTTTGTTATACCATTAGAAATATGAGCGAAACTAACTAAAAATTTTGCTTTTTGCTTAGGTCCTATGTTCAATGGTTCGTATGGCTCGATAAACAAATTGTGGTGAGATACTTAGTAGGTTGAGTATTAGCTACATGTTTTTATACTGTTAGATTCGTGTGAACGAAGAGTATAAACTCTACTCTTTGTTTGGTCCAAGAAGAGAATTATGAACTCCACTATTTGTTTAGTCCAAAAGAGTTGGCGGGTCTCATTACTAAAAGAAATTAATCTTATACATTATCAACTTCTTATAACGTAGGCTTCATGAGTTCACAACTCAATATTCTTATACTATTCAATTCTTTGTCCCAAATATCCCAAGAGTTTTGGTTTGGTCGTTATTGGTTAAGACTAGAAAAACACATTGTGGTAGGTGCAACATTGGATGATATTTTTCGTAAAGTTTTGTGTATTTTTTCCATTCTATCACCATGGAAAAGTCATTTGATGGGTTGGAGCAACTTTAATTGGAGATTTTTTATGGTTGAACGCCTAAGAAAGATAAAAAGTTATAGTTCCACCATGCATCCGATGAAAACGGATTGTGTCGTGTGGCAGCCACGTTAAATAATTTATTTTCACTGGATGACGAAACTACCATCACTAACTAGGACCAAACAAATAGCAGCCCCCTCCCCTCCCCTTCCCACCCCCTCTCTTGAAAGTTTCATCTCTCTCTCACTATCACATGGCTGGTATTGTCTCCCAATTGTCACTTTCAAATCCATTTCCATCTTTAAATTATGATGGGTCAGTTGTTCCTACTCTCATAGAGAGAGAGAGAAAAAGGGCATTAAATTAAATGAAAATTTTGAGTTCCAAATTGGAGATGAAAGGATGGATGGATGGCTAGGGATGAGAGGCCTACTTGTTTCTTTTATGTCTCTGAAGGGTTGTTTGGCCCCCAACTTCAAGTTGGTGTAACCCACCCCAATTTGAGGACTCTAATTACAACATTTTTATTTAAATTTTTTTTTTCTTGTTACAGTGTTTCCTACTCATTCTTTTTTTCTCTTTTTGTTACAATGTTCATTATTTTCTATCCAAAATAAAATAATTTGCACTTCAAACACGAACAAGTAACTTGAAGAAAATAGTTTACACCCAAAATATATACTATTATAATCCATAAATTATAATAATCACTCACTATGATTACCGACTCGAAGTCCCGAAACGCCTCTAAAAAGTCTATTTCTTGAGTTTTAATGGTGAAGTAGAATTGGTCAGAGATAAAGAGAAAAAGAAATGGAAATGGTCCTTCATAGAGAGAGAAAAAAGGGACAAAGGCACAAGCATCTTGTTTTATGGTCTCCATGGCATTAAATTAAATGGTCTGCTCTTATATGGGGAAGAGAATTGCCAATGAACTAACTGGCTGTTAGGTTTCACAGACATATTTATCTGATCCTTCTGAACATTGCCTCCTATCTATTTGACAACAAAACCAAACAAATAAATGACAAACAGCTCCATTTTCTAACACTTTTTTTTTTCTCTTTCCCTTTCTTCTTCCAAGAGGGATTGAGAATACAACAATGAATGTGCAGATTTTCCCATAATTCCTATTCTCATTCCCACCCCAAAGTAAATGAACTCATGATGACTGGCTCTCCTATTTTTATGCCCAAACTCTAAACATTATCTGAAATCCTTTTATTTTTCACAAAACTATGTTATCTCTGCTCCTTTGCCTTTTGGGGTCCATCATTATCCATTTTGTTTCAACACCACAAATTTTGGGATCCATTTATAGCGACCTATTGACAGCCACACCTTGGGAAGAATATCTTTAACCTTTAATGGAGAGCAGAAAATTGCATGGTGAATAATCTAAGTAACCTCCCCTCCCCCCTTGTGTTTTTTTTTGTCAACAAGCTGACAATATGTGTCAGAATGACAATGAATTTTGCAAGTTCAAATACAAAATAAGAATCTTTTCTCAAGATTTCTCTGCTTGACAAATAAAATATTACGCAATATTTAATAAGCTAATATGAAAAAGAACATAATGCAACAATATGTAAAAGTAAATGCAAAGAATTAACACAAGGAGTTTTCTGCTTCTAAAGTTTGGTGGAAGGTTTGACATTATTCATAATATGTCACACATACATTTCCCAAAACTAAGAAACAAGAATTTGGTAGGTAGAGAAAGGATGAAAAAAATTCTACAATTCATTTCTCACTCTTATGAGCTTCCACAATGTGAATTTGAATACAAACAATCAAGGGAACTAGCATGCAGTTCTCCTCATAATCAGTAGTAATAGCTAGTGCTAACACCAAGAAAGAGTGTTACATTCAACAACTATATATAATGGGGAATTTACGGGTGACATGTATATGGTTGCACTACCATAATGTTTTCATCCTATTATATGTTGCATCTATCATATCCAGAGAACCAGGACGGTTCTGAGAGTTTAGGTAGCTCGCCATCTTCGCTATTGTAGAATGGCTCAAATTCCTCTCTCCAACGCTGATCGTGGGATTCATCCATGTCGTATTTGGCTTTGCTTTCATCATCATAAGCAGGTTGTATTGCTTCCTTTGGTAAACGAGAATCTGCCATGAGAGCATTGAGTGTGCTGATTTCCTTCTCATGTTTTTGCTTCAATTTATCAATCTGTTTGTAGGCCTTCTCAGCTTCTTGCTCAGCTTCAATTGCTCGCATCTGCAGATATCATCAAAAGCAGTTGGACCAAAATTTAGTTATCAATATGTTAGCTGTGATAGGAACTATATAATCAGGCAAAAAAATATCTACATTTTCATTCAACGTAGGTTGCTTGATACACAAAAATATGGATATTTTCAAAAGTTCAAGCATATACAAAAATCATATCCTTGTCTGAAAATTGCCCACTATAAAAGAGAAGTTCAAGATTTATATACAAAGTGTCAGTTGCATGAGAACGAGTAACATGCCAGGATCTATATATTGTGCAGTCAGATGTTAATTGGCAAGTACTAACAGAAAGGTACCAAAATAAAGATATATCAATTTACCTTGTCTAGAACAACTAAATAGGATACGTAAATCTTGCAAACAAACAAGTTTTTTGAATCAAAACTGTCAAAAGATTTTGATTCAAGTGATATGTGTGGATTGTGATCTTTGTGCTACCCATCCCCATTTCTTCTGTTATAAACATTTAAATCAATAAATAATTTTGAATTAACTCCTCTCCAAAACAAATAGAATTAACCAACTTTTTTGAATTCAACATGTGGGGGATAGAGATTTTTCTGGTCTGGGTACCTTTCCTTAACTAGTTGAATTCCATTTTCTGCACCAACTTTAGAACGAGTATATATACATCAAGTAATTTTATGTTCAACTCAAAGTTGGACGACCTTATACTCTAAAGCAAACAGTACTAACTTTTCCATTAAATATTTCATTTTTAACTTCAGAATGAGGGCTGTCAAACTTGTGCTTGCATGCTATGGAACAAAAGAATGCAAACTGATAAGTGATAACAATATCATGATCTTGCAAAACAATCTATATCATTTTTTAACTGACCTGAGCAGCAGAAACTCCTTCCTCTGCTTCTTTCAGACGCACAAGCAATTCACCTGCAGCCTGCACAGCTTCAGCAGTATCTCTTAATTGAGCTTGAAGTCCCTTGTTCTCATCTCTTAGATAGCGCCTTTCTCGCTCTCTTTCAACTTTAAGTGCTGAAATTTCAGCAGCAAGGGCATTTATAAACTTGGATTCTGCTCCTTTCACACCTGCTCTAGAAGCTGCCCTTTTTACATCCACAATTCCATCCTGTATCTTTCTATGTCGTAAAAGCAATTGCATGTGCTTTTCTTCCAAGTCTGCGTATTGTTCCAGCAACCGTGCATGCCCCGCCATAGCCATTTGCATAGCTTCCTCCAACTCTTCAGCACATTTCTTCTCAGCTTCAAACTCTCGTTTTCTTTTATCTGCTAACAACCTGCTTGCTTCAAGTTCACTTCTGAGTTCTTCGGCAAGAGAGATCCATTTGCTCTCCTCCTCAGTCCAACGAGCTCTCTCCTGCTCAATTTTCTCCTCAGCACTTTCTTCTGTTGATTCAGGAATTGCACCAAGAGATGGAGCAACGGTAGGCTCAGAATAAGTCAATTGTAAAATAGAATTTTGCTTTCGCAAGGATGCAGAGGGTGAATCAATGTAGTATTGCAGCTGACTTCTTAAATCCTGAATCTCTTCCATTAGCACTTCTCTCTCACCCAAGTCATAGAAATTCCTGTAGCTTTGCAATTCATCTTGAACTTTTTTCAACTCCATTCGTCTCTGTAGGACTTCAGGGTGATTTTCATATTTTTCCTTCAAAATCTGTACATACCAAAGTTAGAGATGAAATAATCATAAGTGGAAATATCTCTAATATAGAAAAACTCAGACCTTATGCTCATGTGTGAGGGACAACAGTTCCTCCTCCATGAACTCCTCAGTCGGTAAAACACCATCCATGAGACTCTCAAGGCGAAGAATTTTGTCCTCCCTAGCTTGTCCAAGCACAGCATTGCATTCTCTTTCATGCTTGTACTGTTGTACCTGTGAAAGTGGCCAAGCAAAGTCAAGCTAAATCAAGAGACCCTGGCACGCAGGTATAGAGAATTAAATACATCCAGGCAAATTATGAAGGAACATACCAAACGGTTGAGTTGACTTATATCAAATGCTTGCTTGTTGCAGTACTCTTCAAGTGCCATTTCTCTTCTAATAGCTCCAGCAAGAACTTTCTCAACTGCCTGCAGAAGAACAAGAATTATTAGCAACATATACACCAAGCAGCTGGAAAAACATAGAATTTCAACTTGACATACTTTAGGAACTTGTATCCTCGATTTCTCAGCAGAGCCTGTACCATCCACAGGTACTAATTGAAGATCTGAACTGCTATCCTCCTCTCTAACCTCCAGCTGCTTTCTAATTTTGCAACTAGTGCACATAAAAAGGTTTTCACCAGCAGCCTCATCATCGCAAGATGTTTGCACACCAACATCAATTTTGTTAATTGGCACATTAACCTTTTCTGCAGGTTTATATGAAAATCTGAATGAGGACCTTCTCAATGCTGAACTCTGACGGCAACTATCAATAATTTCAAGCCCATTGCGGATGCTTGCAGCCAACTGTTCTGTTGTTACACCAGCATTCTTACTCTGAGTAGGCAACAGAGATAATACATTAGCAGAGCTCCTTTTTAAGGACTTCTCACATGATTTTTGCAGATGATCTAAGCCTAGCTTAGTCTCAGCCTGAAGATCTTTCTGTGAAGCAGACAACATCGTTGAAGTCCTCAAGCTTTTCCTGCTATCATTGATTCTAGGTGAAATGCTTGGAGTAGGGGATTTGAGAAGTGGGGACACATCACAAGGAACTATGCTGAGGCCTGGAGGAGAAACACAACTAAGAATCCCGTTTGAGGAATTGTTGGGTGTATTTAATTCACACTTGGTAGCCTGAAATCCACTGAGAGGTTCAGAGGATGTACACAAGGGGACATCTCCTGAAATTTTTAGTTCTCCACTTTTCACTCTCTCCATTGAAGATTTCATAGTAATATTGTCTGAGGATTCATCTATGAGAATTTGGTCACACAAGTCTGTTATCCTTTGATTTTCTGTTTCCAGGTTACCATGGTTTGGCACATTGGCAACAGAACATACTGGGGTATCGTAAACAGGCTCTTCTGTTGAACCAATAATCATAACCTCATCTTGTGCAGATGTTTCGTCTTCCATATTTACATCTGTATCATCAGAATTTTCCTTTCTAGATTCACTTCCAGAAGCACAAGGCTGAAACTTAGTTAACTGCATTCCTTCCAAGGCAATTGAGGAACCTGATTGAACAGTTTCAGCTTGCTTTCCTTCACCAGCCTCCAAACCTGCATTTTGTTTGTCCAGTTGATCACAGAGCTTTTCAACAGCTTCCTCATCAATTTCCATTTCTTCATCACCATCATCATCCACATGAGGTAATGCCATGGGACGACTTATGCTAGACTTTAGTAGACTTAAACTTCTGCGGATCCATGCTGCAGAGTGACCTCCATTTGTGTCATTTAAACTATTTCCATTTGACTTAAGTCGGTGTAGTTCATCCTGTTAAACATCTCAGTTTAGTCATATTCACAAATTATAACTCAAAAAGTACAAACATTACATGAAAAATTGCTAAATAATAAAAACAAAAACTGTACCCTGAGCTGCCGTATCACTTCACGCAAGTGATTCACGTCATCTTGCATAACTTCATTAACAACAGCTTTGTTCTTTATAGCTTTGGCACGTTGGGCAAACCTCAAGGTGCTAAAACTTTCACTCTTGCAGCTGCAAAAACAATCCAAATAAATTTTCCTTTCAAGAAGAAAAAAGAATCGTGGAGATAAGAGGAGCCAGCCCTGCACAATATTATATTTACCTTTGTGATGGAGAAATGGCACAAACCATTGCTAACTTTGCATTTCCTCCAAGAGATTCTTGCAATAAAAAAGTGAGTCTAGAATCTCTGTACGGGATGTGCCTTTGTTTTCCAGTTTGAGAAATCTCGGCAAGAATATTAATAAGATTCCTGCACCACAATCATTTTCTCAATAAGATAGGAAAAGTGGACTCTCTTCAAGGGACCTCCTAAGTGGACATGTAAACTTCTGTATGCAAAAATAATTTTCTTTATCTGCCTAAAACTTGTATGCATTATTTAAAATTTTCAGGAGCCATGTTGTTTCTAACATTTATTTTAACAATAAAACATGCAGCGATATCAAGAAGCATTCTGATACATAATTAGCCAATTAATTAACATTACAAAATAAATAAAGAAAAAAAATATTGGAAAGATCACTGCTTAAATGAAATTTGAAATATCTCTTGCTAGTTTTCATTCGTTACCCGAGTTGTGAGAGTGATCTGTTGATATTGCCTGCTTCTTTCAAGCGCTCCCCAGCTGCACCTGTTAGCTTCTGTCTCTCGGAACCAGCTAAATCAACAAGATTTATTCTACTTGTTTTAAAGCTACTTAAACCATCTGCCATTCTCTGCACAATAAAATGATTGTGAGCCTAAATTTTACAAGTACTAGTCCCTTGAATATAGAAACGTGATACTCATGCTTTTCCATCCTGAACAATTGAACTATCTGTACACCGATTTACAAATTCATTGCCTTTTTCTGACAGTGTGCCCACAGCTGTTAGTTGTTACAGGCCCATCTTATATACGTCTCTTACTTATTTATTTTTACTTTAATCCAACAATACCATATTACCTTGGATCGGGATTCAACAACACAGGTGAAAACAGTATGTGACCGCGAACTCTCAGAGTTAACACTAGTTGCACCAGTCCTCCTATTTGATAAACCCTGCACAATTATCAGGATTATAAAGATGGTGTTTAAAACTGTATCCAATTCATTTTAAAAGGTTAACCATGAAAAGGAAGAACAGTGGAAACCATGAACTATTAAAGGCAATTTTTCACAATATCATGATGAGAATGCAAGACTTCATGCTTTAAGAAGTCTATGACACAAATCAAGACTATAAAGTGTCAAACATTTTTTAATCTTTATTAAAGTTTAGCTTTTTTAATGCTTTAGTAATAGGAACTAATTTCACTTAACAAGGTCCAAAACATGATGATTAATTTTGCAGCTTATGATTTCAACTGCATACTGAATTCAGTTCCACTAATCTACAAAATTACAATATTCAAAATATAAAGAATAGCATACGAATTATGTACGGACATTTTGGACAACTGCAACTACTTCTTTTTAAGTAGAATGGTTGCAGGGATAGGGGTACAGTACTTAGGTGAACATATTAGCACGAGGAAGATAAAAACCTTCATTAGAAGCCGAGTAACGTCTGCCATTGTGGATACACACTCTTCTGTTAAATTTTCAACATAAACACCAGATTTTACGTCTTCTCTAATCTGTGAGATGATTCAACAGAGGACCAAATTAGTTTTTCATATTTCAGGAAATAGAACAAGAACAACATTTTGTTATCTATTCTTCTCTTTCATCTTATTATTTAGGGGGGCATCAAGAATAACCTGGAGGTTTCTCTGATTTGGATCCAATAAATCAGTGATTTGCTCATTGTAAATCTGCAACAAAGTTTTTCGAGTGAATTTAAATGAATTCATAGATACAATATGTAGATCATACTGTGGAAGGCAACTGGTGTCCAACCTCGAGAAGAGAACAGTAACACTGATACTTGAGTAACTTGTCAGCATGTTTCACTTCTTCCTGCAATTTAAAACAAAGATTAAATAATGTGTAACTTTGAGAGTCTTAAGAACTAAAACTTCTAAACTTCTAAACCCACCTCTTTTATACGAGCAAAGAGTTGTTCAAAAACGCGGGGAGTTAAGCCCTTTTGTTCACTTAATAAATTGTCATCAGACAAAGCATTGGCTGGACCCCACATGGTATATGTCTTCCCGCTTCCCGTCTAGTTCAATTAGTACATAGGCATTTAGGATGCAAAATAAATATCATAAAATTCAGGAAAGAGAAGGGTGGATGAAGAGATGCAACATACTTGCCCATATGCAAATACAGAACTGTTGAAACCTGCCATACAATTTTCAACAAGAGGCTCTCCTACAAGCTGGAAGATATCAAGCTGCAAACATAATAGACAAAAGTTAAACATTTGCCCTCCCATATCATCCCATGTCCATCAAAGACCTACGAAAGAGTTCACTAGAGATCATGCCTGTGTTGCCTCTGTGTCAGCAACAGCATCAAAAGTAAACGTCTGCCCATTAATTGACAAGGAATCACTGGTAACATTCTGTACTATATTATCCCCTTCATCTCTGTCCTTGCACGGCGGCCTCATGCGCACTACCACCTGAAAATCACAGACATAATTCACACTAGGCAAAAATTCCAAACTTGAACTTGGGATCTAGAGCAACAAATTCTCTTAAATTGAGAGTACACTATCTCTCCTCATACAGACACTCATAAGCCTCATCTGAGCAAACACAATATAGAATATTTTCTCAAGACAAGCCACAAATAAACCATAGCACTAGGAACTACAGTTCAAACCTTCAAGTTATCAACAACACAACTCATGTCAGAGATCCCAAAAGACATACAAACTGAACAAGAAACAGACGCATTTCCTCTTAATAGCTTATTAAAGCTACAGTGAACACCAGTAATCTGAAACTCAAACTGTAATTTCCCCACTCAAAAAAAAAAAAAAAAAAAAACACCATAATCAGACCACGTAAAGTACCTTCACACCGGAATCAGACAACCCGGGAATGGAATTCTCAGGAACGGTCTCCATACTAAGCTTCCGCTTAAGTGGGTTAGAAGAGGGAGGCCTAGGTGGAAGCGGGCTCTTCAACTTAGCCGGCGAGGGTTTGGAATCGGAAACCATGGAGTTGGGATCTGACGGTGGAGCATTTTCTTTAGAAGTCGACTTGGGTTTTCGAGGGGGTCTGCCGCCCTTGATTCCGGCGCCGTTAGGGCTAGGAGAAGAAGATGGCGGTAGATCAGCGAGATGGGTATCTCGCAAGATAGGGTTTCTTGGCTGCATGAAGTGCTTCATTTGAGAGAAACGGAAATTGAGAAGATTTTGAGGAAGACGAAGAAGACAAGAGAGCGAGAGAGAAGGGAGAGGAGAGAGAAAGCAGAGAGAGTGTGTGTGTTAGCCGTTAGAGAAGAAAGAAGGTGAAGAAATTTGAAATGAGAGAGAAGGTGGGAAGGAGGGTTTTATTATAACAATAGAATAAAAATGAAGCTTTAATTTTAAAAAGAAAAAAGAAAAGAGAAATTGAATTTTCATTTTTTTTTTGCGGGTTTGGATCTGGAGCTTTCTATGGACCGGGTCGGCCCCACTTGTTTTATGAGTTCATTGGTCCAATTGCTTGTCTTCAACCAAGTAAATGTTTTGGGTTCAGGCCATTTGCAAATTACATTTTTAAATTTTAATTCAGAATTTATGTGTATGTAGGACTAAAAAAGATAAATAATTTCAAAGAAATAATTTCAAATGGAGTAATTAAAATTAAAATATTAACTCACATGTAACAATATCCTAAACTTCCTAATGTTTCAAAAATTCTCTTAAATTTTTAAAAATGATTAAAAAACATGGAAACAATTAAAATTTTGTTTTAAAAATACTTTTAACTATTGAAAATGTTGTATACATATCATTAAACTTATTTTTTTTTTTAAAAAAAACACTCCTATTGATTTCAATTTTATACAAATTTTGCCACCAACTAAATTAAAAGCATACATTTTAAGTTTAAATCATAGTATTAATTTTATTTGACTATTAACACGTACTAATGGATCGTAAACACAATCAATTTGTATAGTTAGGGTGGTTATCAACATACATCTAGGTGTCAAATAAAAAATATATTTGATTATTAACACATAATAACAGTTTGATTGATCTATCCGAAAAATTTTATTATAGAATTTTGTGAGATTTTGTGGAGTTTTATATTTTAGCCATGGTTTAATTAAAATATCGATGTTGATGGATATATGAAAGTATTGATTTTTTTTTACTTTTATAGATATTTTTAGAAAAATTATAAAAATAAAATAAAATCATTAAATAAATATTTAATTATTTTCAAATAATTAAATATGCTTATTATGTTTATTTTATGTAGGATGGGGTGAAAATATCGATTCACCTCTTCTAATGATATCAAACTCATATAAATGTGAAAACATATATCGAAATATTGACATATCGATAAAAATTTAAAATTTTAGTTTTTATTTTAAGTGCTAAAAAATTTTGTGTAAAATTTAGGTTAATAAAAAAAATTAATTTTTTAAGCTCAAGGGATATTTGTGAGTTTTTTTAATAATTCATGAGTATTTTTTAAACAATTTTTTTAACGGATTGCATCCATATTTTTAAAAAACTAACGACAATGGTATTTTTTAACCATTTTAGAAAGTTTAAGAACATCTTTTACTTTTAAAAGTTTAAAGATGTTTTTTTACATGAACCACATTAGGGGTATTCCAATTCCAACATTGAAAACACGAACAACCTAGACTACTCATCCCAAATTTCTACTATTATTACAAAATATATTTTTTAACTTATAGATATTCAGAATTTTGATATTTAACATTTGAGTTTTATGAAATTTTAGTTATTAACATGTGTTGTGGACAAATTTAAAGTATTTAAGTTAATAAAGAACACACTCCAAATACAAGGAGTTTGAATAGATATTACTTGTGTTTGAAATTTTATAGCACGATTAATTAATTGTATAAATCGATCGCTAATACACGACTGATAATTGTTTCCACAAAAATGATGATTATAAATAATCAACTATAACAATTTCCATCTAATTTTTCATAATTTGGTAAAATAATTAACAAAACAACTACACCCCAAAAAATTAGCCAAATTCAGTGTATTTCATCCTACTCATTTATAAACTAAATGCGATTGAGAAACTCGGCTTTTCATTTCTCTTTAAGTAACTTAATTTTCTATTAGATTCTTCCCAATTAGTCATAAATTTTCAAACAATAGAACAAAGTTCTTTTTTAAAAAAATAGTACAATCTAGGGAAATGTTACACAAACTTCACCACATATTTAATAAGGTAACGCAATATCATAAGATATTGTTTACACATATTCGTACATACATGAATGATTAAAGTACTATTATGTTTGAATGTAAATTTAATCTAAAGTTATTCTATTCAAATAGCTAATAAATTTTAGAACAACAAATGTGTTAGTGCTTTGGCACTAGAAGCTCAACAATTTGAAGGAAAGTTTCGAAATCATGGAAAGGAAGCATACTAAAACATAAAGAAAACAAGAAGATAAGAAGATATATTTTTATTGTCTTCCCTTGTTTGAAAGGAGAATGACAAACAAAACAATGCAAAAGTACCTTTCGAAACAGCTGTAGACTTGTTTATACAAAGTGTAAACAAGACACCAATACAATGCTATACATTCTCCAAAACATGACACGACATTACATTTCCTTAATGCATAGTGTGATGCTATAAAGGATAAAGTATCAAACTCTATTGCTATTTAAGCTTTGGTGTTAATGTTCATTGGTATTGCCTCTTGCTTTCCACCTGAATTATGCAAAACCTACAATTTACGATGTCTTATTTTCAAAAGGGTTCATTTTAGAATAGTATAAGACTGGAAATTTTGTAACTCACATCAGACTTAAGATGTGTTTGGAATACCTTCTAAAATGTTTAAATTTGGAAAAAGAATCATTTAGAATTACAATTACAATTTATTTCCTTGATTAGGTTTTTGTAAATTTGTAGGACAATTATAACTCTATAATAATTATTAATTATATATAATTTCTGAATTTAAATCAAAATGATTTCATTATTTACATTATACTAAATTATTTAGGTAAATGATAACTTCTTTTTTGGCATAATAATTAATAATTAATGTATAAATTTAATAATAAAATTAATTAGAAATATTTTATTAATTAAATATAAAACCAAATAAAAAGCTAAAACATAATATTATACCCTTTTCCATCGCCCATGAAGATTTTGAGAGAAAAAATAGTGCCGACGAGTTTTCCTCCTAAATTAATTTATGTCGTTTCTTCCATCAATTTCGTCGTTATCAATAACGTTCTTCATTGTTTGAAATTTCATTTTATTGACAACTTCTGGTTAGTTTGCTTTCTTAATTACTTTCGTTTTTTTCACATTACAATTAACTACTTTTGTTTTCCTTTTCTTCAAATTTCGTACTTTACCTAAATGATCCTTACACATATATACTACATCATATATACAATATGACATATATAATTATGTACAGTAAGAAGTTCAATTTTTTTTCTTATTTTCATCCAACAAAATTTGTGTTGTTGTTACATATTTAAATGACAATGTAAGTTAAATATATTCATAATACATTTTCGTTAAGCCCTAAAATATATCACAATGCAATAACTTTTTTAACCGTGAATCTCAATAAATACTAGAATGTATAACATTCAAAACTAAACGTTCGTTTGTTTGACTATTTAATCGAATATTTAAAATGTACCTAATATACACGGGTAACCTCCAAATTTCTACCCACATTATGTCTAAAAAAGTATGTATTTACCAGCCGTCGAAAGTTTTCTTCATCATCTTCGAAATCTCAATAAACCCTATAATAGTTCACATTCAAAACGTTTGATTACCTATTTAATTGAATATCTAAAATATACCTAATATACCTAATGTTTCATATATTTTCAATATATACAATACTAAGCTTGAAATTTCTACCTAGATTCTCTCCAAGAAGTTTTGTATTTGTGTTGAATGTCTTCTTTTTCACCTCCGAACTCTTTAAAAGTTCTACATAAAAACGGAGTAAATAAATGTTTTCGTAGAAGGAAATTATTAAATGGTTTTCTATTCCTTTCCAAAATCATATTTCACAGTTTTTTCGGTTTAAATATTTGTTATAAATCAATTAAATAATAAAAATGAGTTTTAAGGTAATTTAGGTCATACAGTTTGTATAATATGAAGGCCCATTTAGAACTATTGTATTAAGGTCTTGATGTAATATCATTATAACAACTTAACTTAGGCTACATGAGTTTATACAATTTTATTTATATTTTCATCCCAAGAGTACTAATGGGCTCACTCCTAGCCTTAGCCCACAATTTTGAAAGGAGCTACCGCAGCCCGAATTCCCGTCGGAGACCATTAGCTCAGTCATCGAAACCATGTCCGTTCGCCATTGCCACCTCCAACTTCCGGCTTAATCTTCATTCCCATTTCTTCTTCCTCTTCTCCATCGAGCACGCAACAATCTCCAATTCAATTTATGCTGGTTTCTCAGGCCCTATTTTCTCTGAGTAATTCTTCAAGTTTCTCGTTTCGTACTCCTTGGATCCCGAGCATATCTTCATGGACATTCTCTTTGCTCAGATCCAAGCCGACCTTCGCTCCAACGATGCCCTTCGTCAATCCGGCGCTCTCCTCCAGGCTCTGCAGCAATCCGCCGCCGGCCGGGACATCTCGGTTATTGCCAAGTCCGCCGTTGAGGAGATCGTAGCCTCCCCTGCTTCTGCTGTTTGTAAGAAACTTGCGTTTGACCTTATTCGCTCTACGCGTCTTACTGCCGATCTTTGGGACATTGTGTGCACTGGCATTCGCACTGATTTTGATTTTCCTGACCCCGATGTCACCGCTGCCGGAGTTTCAATTCTCGCTGCGATCCCTTCTTACCGCCTTTCCAAGCTGATTACTGACTCACACAAAGAAATTTCTGCTTGTTTTGATTCCCCTAGTGATAATTTGAGGTTCTCTATCACTGAAACTTTGGGGTGTATTCTTGCTAGGGATGATCTTGTTACGCTATGTGAGAATAATGTTAGTCTGCTTGATAAGGTCTCGAATTGGTGGTCGCGGATTGGGAAAAACATGCTGGATAAGTCGGATGCTGTTTCGAAGGTTGCCTTTGAGTCAGTCGGAAGGCTGTTCCAGGAATTTGATTCGAAGAGAATGAGTAGATTGGCAGGCGATAAGTTGGTGGACAGTGAAAATTCACTTGCTATTAGGTCCAATTGGATTTCATCAATGGCGAACTTTGTTTGGAAGAAGCGAAATGCCTTAATGGCGAGGTCCTTGATTTTGCCCGTGGAGAACTTTAGGGCCACTGTGTTTCCAATTGTGTATGCAGTAAAGGCTGTAGCTTCTGGGGCAGCCGAAGTCATCAGTAAACTCTCGAAATCTTCTACTGGCAATGGGGCCATTACAGATTCAAGTGCGGAGAGGTTAGTGGGAGTCTCAGATGTAGTTACCCATTTAGCGCCATTTTTAGCTTCATCGTTGGAACCGGCATTGATTTTTGAGGTAGGGATTAATATGTTGTACTTGGCTGATGTGCCTGGTGGGAAGCCTGAATGGGCTTCACAGTCGATCATAGCAATTCTTACACTCTGGGATAGGCAAGAATTTTCTTCTGCTAGAGAAAGTATTGTTCGGGCCGTTGTTACCAATCTTCACCTCCTTGATCTGCATATGCAGGTATGTGTATTCATATTCATCTATTCTATTTTTATCTGCATTTTGTGGTGTATTAGATAATATCTTTACAAGATCTAATATCGACCTTCCGAGTAGGCTTGCACCCTGACAATATGATATCTTTTTGTTAGTAGGTTTCATTGTTTAAGAGACTACTTCTGATGGTGAGAAACTTGAGAGCAGAGTCAGATCGTATGCACGCATTAGCATGTATTTGCCGTACGGCTCTCTGTGTCGACCTTTTTGCCAAGGAAAGTGTTCGTAGAGGTCAAAAGCCTCTTGCAGGAACTGATATTGCTTCTTTATTTGAAGATGCTAGAATTAGAGATGATCTTAATTCCGTTACTAGTAAAGGCTTGTTCAGGGAGGAATTAGTTGCTTCATTGGTGGAAAGTTGCTTTCAGTTATCTTTACCTTTGCCTGAACAGAAGAACACTGGGATGGAGAGCAGAGTTATTGGAGCCTTGGCCTATGGAACTGGTTATGGAGCACTAAACTGGACAGAGCCCGCACTGGAGGTTGTTGAAGTCTGTAGGCCCTGTGTCAAGTGGGATTGTGATGGCCGCACATATGCAATTGATTGTTACTTGAAGTTGCTAGTTAGACTATGCCATATATATGATACCAGAGGAGGAGTAAAAAAGAGTCAAAGATGGGGCATCTCAAGATCAAATTTTGAATGAGACAAGGCTGCAAAACTTGCAACGTGAACTTGTGAAAGATTTACGCGAGGTATTTCAGCTAGTTATATCTCACTTTTCTACTTTGTTAAATCTATTGACCTTGCTTTTAATGGTTCCTTATCATCAATTTAATGATGTGGCAGGTAAACACCCCAAGAATAAGTGCCCGTCTTCTTTGGGCTATATCAGAGCATATTAACCTTGAAGGTTTGGACCCCCTTCTAGCTGACGACCCTGACGATCCATTGAACATCATCATCACAAATATCCACAAGGTTCTATTCAACGTAGATTCAGCAGCAGAGACAACAAATAGACTTCAAGATGTTCAGGCAGTGCTTTTGTGTGCTCAGCGATTAGGATCGCGTCACCCTAGGGCTGGCCAGTTACTGACTAAAGAACTTGAAGAATTTCGAAGCAATGGCTTGGCAGATTCAGTCAACAAACACCAATGCCGTTTAATACTTCAGAGAATTAAGTATGCTTCAAACAATTCAGAAAGCAGGTCAGTATATATTATTTTAGTGAAATGTCTGTTTTCTATAAATTTAGAAAAGGGCAAAAAATGACGATAGCCTCTAGAGACACTCTCTTTTCTCTCTGTTCTTGAAATATTGAATTGGGATTTTTCCTTTTTTCTGATGGGCGATAAAGTAGTGTTCTTGTTTGTGGTATGGCTCTCTCTAAAGGAAAGGATGACTTTGTTCTTTAATACCTTCTTACTTCTTACTTCCTTCCAAAAAATAAAAATTCTCTTGCCCCCATGTTCTTTAATACCTCATATCTTTAATAAAAAAAACTTTCTTCCAAAAATTTACATTGAATGTTTCCTATTGAGTTTTTTCTGATTATTAGGTCTTTGGCTGGGTTCTTGGACGTGATTCTGGGTGTACTTTATGAAAAATTAGAGTTTCTTATTTTGAGGGAGTTGTTTACATTTTTAATGGGAGATTTTTTGTTTTGTAATTTTTGTACTTCTATCATTTAAAGGCTTCTTTACGTGGTCCTAGGTGAGTTGGGGTACTCGCAGTAGTCACAAACATCTTTATTTTATGCATGGTCTTTGTCTTTATGTAAAATTGATTATCTTTTTGCTTCAAAATGCTGCTCAATGTTTAGGATCTCCCTTTTATTTTTGTTCCAATTATACTATTCTTTGTCTCTTTCTATTTAATAATTAATCGAGTGAAAATTTTATTTAACGAAATCGATTATGATCATTTACAGATGGGCTGGGGTTAGTGAAGCCAGAGGAGATTACCCATTTAGCCATCACAAACTAACTGTGCAATTCTACGAAGCAGCAGCAGCTCAGGACAGAAAATTGGAAGGTTTAGTTCACAAGGCTATTTTAGAGCTTTGGAGGCCAGAACCTAGTGAATTAACTCTTTTGCTGACAAAAGGAATTGATTCTACTCTTCTCAAGGTTCCTCCAACTGCAACTACTTTGACTGGCAGTAGTGATCCGTGCTATGTGGAAGCATATCATTTGGCAAACTCCAGTGATGGAAGGATTACTCTACATTTGAAGGTTAAAAATGTTTCTCTTCTCGTTACTGGATAGAAATTATTAATTTAGGTTCTTTTGATTTTTTCTAAAGGAAATATTATGTTAATAATCCATAATATATCAGGACAATGTCTATACCCTTAATAAATATGGGTTCAATAGTAGAGAAGCAAAACTTAGTATCATTGGGTCGAACCAACTTTCAATCTGGCCTACAAACACTGTACAGATCTATCTACAAGCGTTATAAGAAGCGACCCAAATTGTCGGGTATAGAAAAGGACAAGCACTAGAACACTGCATGGAGCTATACCCTATAGAAGCGGAGTCACGCTCAAAACCTTATGATGCAAATATCTCATATAATATTTCAATGGGTGCTTTGGCCAAGACTTCATACTATGTACTGAGAATAATTGCCGGCAATCCTTACCCATCAACACTCTCTCCTTTTGATAAAAAATAGGAAGTTCTCCTTCAGACAGGAGTTTGCATGCTCATAGCAGATTTGAAAAATCAGATTGAAAAGTTATATATAAAGACTGGCTTGGCTTAGCTTGAAGAAACTTGAAAGCATGAATCCCAAGAAAGATCTGTATATCTACTGGCTTGGCGGTAGAAAGTCAAAGCCCATGAAAGCCTAGAAAGAGCTACAACTGAAGAAACTCAAATTAATATCCCCAATTTCTACCATCAAGAATAAAGGAATATCTGAAAAATGTTTTCATGGTTCACCTCCTTTTGCTTTCTGTTAGATATTTAGTTGGTTCTTTTCTAGGTGTGAATGTATTGAGTCCATTGACATATTGCAGGTTCTAAATTTAACTGAACTTGAATTGAATCGGGTGGATATTCGAGTTGGGTTGTCTGGAGCATTATATTTCATGGATGGTTCTCCTCAAGCAGTGAGACAGCTGCGTAGTCTCGTGTCACAGGTACCCATTTGTAATAAATCATTTTATTTTTTCTTGTTTTTTTTCTTTCTTTTTATTGGTTAATGTGAACTTTCAGTCACGTGACAGAAAAAGTATGTGAACTATTGATGTTCATATTTCTTGTTAAATTACTTTTAGCTTTGGTTGTTTAAAATCCTATCTACGCTTGAATAAGAATATATAGTGAGAATGCTTGAGTGGAGTTATCTAGGTTTTTAGCGAAACTATTAGAATCACCATGAAATTTTAATCAAGAGTGAGAATGCTCGAGTCAGCTACAGGCTAGCAGCCTAGCATTAAGCGGTTGAAATTAATAGATGTGGTACTAGAGAAGGAGAGTAAGCTCTAATACGTAGCAGTAGTATCTTTTGTTCTCCATACTAAACTACTAATTCAAATATTAGGCCTACGTTGAAACAAAATTTTTAGCTTGTTCTAGGAGGATGCTACGGAATGTTTTAAACTTTATTGTCATGGCATAACAACTTATTTTGCTTACGGGATTAAGTGTTATTAACTTCTCTTGATTTTACAAAAAACTTGCTCACTTGCCCTCTTTTGCCTTGTTTCCTAAGGAAACACATTCTCACCACTCTGCAATTTCCCCCTTTTCCAGGATCCAGTTCTGTGCAGTGTAACAGTCGGTGTCTCACATTTTGAGAGATGTGCCCTTTGGGTTCAAGTCTTATACTACCCCTTCTACGGAAGTGGTGGGGCTGGAGATTACGAAGGTGATTACACAGAAGAAGATTCTCATATTATCAGACAAAAGAGAAGCTTAAGGCCAGAGCTAGGGGAACCTGTGATTCTGAGGTGCTTTCCTTACAAAATCCCGCTGACTGATCTTCTCTCACCACATAGAATATCTCCTGTTGAGTTTTTCCGCCTATGGCCCAGCTTACCTGCAATTGTAGAATATACTGGCACTTATATCTACGAGGGGACTGGCTTCAAAGCTACTGCTGCACAGCAATATGGAGCATCTCCTTTTTTAAGTGGATTGAAATCTTTGTCCAGCAAGCCTTTCCACAGTGTTTGCTCGTATATTATTCGAACTTTGGCTGGTTTTCAGGTGAGGTTCTATGCAATTCTCTTTAATTGGGTTGCTTTTTGTGGGATTTTGTGCCATGGCTTTATTTATTTTCTCAATGAAAGTTGTTGTCTTGATCAAGTATATATATGCTTCAACATGCTAAGCTTCCTAAAAAAGGGGAATGATATCTTTTCAATTTGTTATTTTCTTTTCCTGCGTTGGTGATGGTCTCCATATCTTGAAAAAGGGACGTTAGTTTTTTAAAACATAGATTGCAAGTTTTAATCGATGATTTTCTGGGAAGAGTTCTTTGGGCTAAGTTTCCTTGAAGATAGGAATGTTAGTTTTGGCTATCACTTATCTGTGGTAGTATGTGGCCTAAAAGAATTTGACAGGGAAGTCCCAATAAAAAAACCCTAAAGAAATATTCTTTTTTTTAGTACAACTGCGTGGTGGGGGATGGCAATATTATTGAATCAAGCTTAGTTTGGCACCTACAAAAACGTTACACAGTCTGTTTAGAATAGTCAACCAATATTGTGTTTGGTTTGATGGATAAGAATAAAATCAGGGAATGCTGTAGAAAGAGGAATTCGGGGAATAAGGTGGGATGCATGGAGATTAAAATTTTCTGTCATCCCAACCCAAGACATGCTCAGTTGCCATTTCGACTCTTAGTGACCTTGCTTCTTATTAGAGTTGATAGTGCTGTTGGCTAACTACAGATAGTTAATATTTAGTTTAAATACCCCTTCCTCAAAGCTTCTAAGAACATAATTTTCTCTTTCCTTCTCTGTACATTTTAAGCGTCCTCGTTTAACTCGATTCCTGGTGTTCCTTGATTTTAGCTGTCAACTTTGAATTAACTTGTTTAACTTTAAAGCATCTTTTTGTTCCTTTGTGCTGGCTGAGGGTGAGCTGAATTTATAATGCTTGAACAGTTACCAGAAGATTAAGATGAATATAAATGTTACACTTGGGAAGATGAAGCTAATTCGTCCCAAAGCTTACACTTACCTAATAAATAGAGTAGCCATGGAACCATTACTGACCTGTTGCTATTTGATACTTGTAGCTTTGTTTGGCTGCAAAAACATGGTATGGGGGATTCATGGGGATGATGATATTCGGAGCTAGTGAAGTAAGCAGAAACGTGGATCTGGGCGATGAAACAACAACCATGCTATGCAAATTCGTTGTTCGAGCATCTGATGCATCAATTACAAAGGAAATTGAAGTTGATCCTCAAGGTTGGTTAGATGACATAACTGACGGAGGCGTTGAGTACATGCCCGAAGAGGAAGTCAAGGTAGCTGCTGCAGAAAGGCTGAAGATATCAATGGAACGGATAGCTTTGCTCAAAGCAGCCCAACCTCCACCAAAGACCCCAAAATCAGATGACGAAGAAGAAGAAGAAGAAGAAGAAGAAGTCGAAGAGATCGAAGGAGAAAGAAAGAAGAAAGAAGGTCAGGAAAACGGTAAAGGACCATCAACGTTGTCAAAATTAACTGCAGAAGAAGTTGAACATCTTGCTCTTCAAGCTGCAGTCCTTCAGGAATGGCACATGTTATGTAAAGATAGAGCAAACAAAGCTAATTAAGTTACCTCATTTTCATTTTTTTTTGTTTCTTATTTCCATAGTGAGAAAAGGTTTGGATATGTAGATTCTCTGCCTTGTGGTATAATGTTGATTAGCCAAAATTTGTGTAATTTTGACTGCGAGTGTTCTATCATTTGCCATCCCTCTCCCCCCTCACCACCCACGGAAGGACTTACTGTGTATTTGTATCATGTATTTGTTAGTTCTGATATTGTTCATTTTTTTAGAGGTTATCGATGTGTTTCTGATATGTATCTAATGGATTTTTAGATCCTTTGATAAAGTTTCCATTTTCTTACTAAAGAAAAGAAAGGACAGAAAAAAGTGTATGATATTTGCAGTTATAGTATAATGTTCTTGAGCTATTGGACAGGTTTCAATTGTGTCCTTCATGTTACAAATGTTTAGTGTCTACCTCCATCCTTAAAATGTGTTTAAAATAATACTGGTTTCTTTTTGGTTAAGAAATAAGGAAACTGTTGTGTGGTGAGCATATGGGACTATATGGTTTCAATGATGCGATTTTGGTATAAGATTAAGTTATAATTTATTGTTTCATAAATCTCATTCTTTTTTTACACAATTGTGAGGTGGTATCTAATCTTCCAGATTAATCATAATTGTATAAATTATAAGCTTTTAGAGGTAAAAATGGACATTTTACCTTAAATTTAAATTTAAATTTGTAGTTTAACCAAAAAAGATTGATTTGTGGAGAGTCCATTGACACAATATTGCACTAATAGCCTCGATTACTCATGTTAAGTTCCTTTCTATTAAAGAGAGAATTTTGTTTATTTTTTATTTTTGAGATTGGATAGTTATGAAATATGGATCATCGTCATGATTCAGAGGCAAATTAATCCATGCTTATCCAAATTATTAAAGTAAAAGAAAGAAAAAATTAGTTCACGTCTCTGCCGTACAAGAAGCCATGGCATTCGCCATTCTGTATTAACGTTCAATCCTGTTCAATTCTCAGAGTTCTTCATTGATCCCCCAGTGCTTCAACAATCATGCCTCAATTTCGTTTTACACTCTCCAAATTCAAATCTCCTAAGAAATCGCTTTCTACTTCATCTTCTTCCATTTATTACCTACGCGCCAATGCCTCAACTTCTCCACCTCAATTCTCTCATTTCATCTCCAAGTTCACTCAAAGACAACCAAATGTGGCAAATCCTTCAAAATTTCCATCTGGGTATTTCTCACATTGTCATCAGCATCGATATTCCAGCTTCTCCGGGTGCCATGGTGAATTTAACCGCGTTTTTACTAATGGGAATCGGCTGAAATACTATGATTTAAGAGGTTACCGAAGAGGAAAAGTTTGGAGTTGCTTGAACATGGTCAGGAGATTTAGTAGTGGGGCGGAACGAGAGTCTATAGAATATGATGTTGTCATCATTGGAGCCGGACCTGCTGGGTTATCTGCGGCGATTCGGTTGAAGCAAATGTGTCAAGAAAAGGGTGTTGATTTATCGGTTTGTGTAGTGGAGAAAGGCGCTGAAGTTGGTAAGCTGCTTGTTCATATTCAGATGGACCATTGTAGATGTGAAGTGTGTGCAATTGTGTTTTAATTTGCAGTTTCTTGGATAATTTGGTTGTTTAACTGTTGATTTGTTCTCTTTGTCTCTATTTGTGGACATGCGTAGTATATCAAATTGCCTCATAATCTGAATTTTAGTGCCCTTCTGTTGCATGCTTGTGTTGAAATTTGAAGATTGAAATAATTTGAGACCCTTGGTCTCATCAGGTTGTGCATGACAGCCAAGCCATTCTAGGCCCTCCAACAGTGGTGGGGGAAAGTTCTGGGTTCCATTTTAATTTGCATTTTAGACGTATTTTAGAACTTAGCAATGTGTGCTTTATCTTCTTGGACTTTAGAGAATGAGCAGTTGAGTAGGAGAAGATTTAGGGAACATCTGAAGGACAGTTGCACAGCTGAGGGATGATTTTGAATGAAATGTTGATGGAACGATGCAATACTTCAAAGGGGATTCATGTCATGAACGTGGTGCCCCTCATCATTATTGAAATTAGAAGTTCATTTGGATGTTATTAACTATGATTTATTTTTGTTTTATTCCCATGATGGGAAGCAGCATTGGATTTTCTTGGGGAAATGTTAAGTGTCTATCCTATGCCGTCATGGAGACTTATGTTTCTCAATTATTATGAAATCTTTTCGATTTATTGAACCTTCTAACTGTTCTATTGATTCTCAACAGGCGCTCACATCCTCTCCGGAAATGTTTTTGAACCCCGAGCATTGGATGAACTAATCCCCACATGGAAAGAGGATGAGGTATATTTTACTTAGTTTTTCTCTCTTTTATAGCAATTCAGTTAAACCGAAGATATAGGAAATGAAATCCATGGTTCCAAGAGTTCTTCTGCCTTTGAAAAACCCAAATACTCTTTCTGTCCGTGAACCTTAAAATTGAAGGTCTAATTAGGAAGAACCATCTTCAGAAACACAAATAAAAAGAGGAAAAAGCTCCTTGAAAGCAATCAATTAAGCGTACGTTTGGATTGACTTTAAAGAAAACGCTTTTTAAAAATTCATTTTTATTTAAACTCCTTTGATGAAAACTATAGAAAATATTAATTTAAATCCTAAACTTTGTGGGTCATATCCATTTAAACCTTAAACTGATAAACTAACAATAGTATATTTAAACTCTGAATTTTGAGGTTGTATCAATTTAAACCGCAAGCTAAAAGTTATATCAAATTAACCTTTGAACTTTTATTAGTGTATCAATTTAAACCTTGAATTTTCATAATTGTATTGATTTAAATCCTCCAATTATAAAAGAGCAGAAGAAGAACAAGAAAAACCCAAAGAAGAAGCGAGGAAAAACCTCCCTCAATTTATGTTTTATTTGGATACACTTATGAAACTTGATGGTTTAAATTGATCTATTTATGAAAGTTCAAAATTTAAATTGATACATTTATAAAAGTTCAGAGTCTAATTTGATATGACTATTAGTTTGAGGTTTAAATTAGGACAACTCCCGAAGTTCAGGATTTAAATTGATACGACTTCTAAGTTTAGGGATCAAATGTATTTGCTCTAAAAATTATTTAAAGTACACTGTCAAACACTCCAATTTCTCCAAAACGACTGAATTTTTAAATTAAACACTTGAAATGTATTCCAAACATGCCCTAAATACCACATAATTCTCTTTCAACTAACGTAAAACACACCTCCAACTGATTTTCTTAGAAACTAATAGCTCCTTGAATGGTTTTTCTGAATCTTAAAAATTACTGGAACGGCCTTTGTTTTAAAAAAATGGAGTCCCACTTTTGTAATCTTGACTCCACAAGGTGTTGTGGGCTTGAGTTTTTGTATGGTCTTTTTGTACTTCCGTTTGCTCCTAGTGAAAGCTAGTTTGTTATTTAAATCTGCATGTTTCTAAATGACTAGCTAAAATAACTACTCTTGCATCTTTGAGATTTCAGAAACTCTTTGCTTCAGGAATTTTCAACTAGTAAATGTTATAAACTTGTTTTTATTTAATTTTCGAGTTTCTATCTGGAATTAACAGATGAACCTTACTTACCATAACAAAACTTCTGGTGATGATTTTTTTTTAATTCAAGAATTAATCTTTGCTGCCAATTATTTTGCAGGCACCAATCAATGTCCCTGTGACTTCTGATAAGTTTTGGTTTCTAACAAAAAATCGTGCCTTTTCACTTCCTTGTCCCTTTAATAATGAAGGAAACTATGTGATAAGGTATTCACTTATCATGTTTTGAATTGAGTCTTAGTCTAAGTGACCATGTATGAGGTTATACGATGCTATTTTCTTGTACCTTATACTGTGTATGACATAGAATAGTTCCTTGGGATAGTTAAACTGCATGCAGATTAGTTTGAACACTTCTAATTGAGAATAATTTCCATGTATTTAGTAGATTGAATGTATATCAGTGAATGTAAAGACTCCTTGTTCACTCTTATGAATGAAGAAAAGAAGGAAAAAAAACTTAAAATTCTTTGCATCTTTATGTGGTTTCCCATAAGCTGAGTACACCAATTTAGTCAAAGAGAAAGGAAAGGGTGTTTTGTATTAAGCCCTCCTCCCTTAACGTATCCATCAGTAGGGTAATCTACCTTTCCAGATAGCTAATCATATCCTTAAAGGAAGTGGTATCCTCCTGTGGCAAAGAACTGAAAACAGAGTTCTTTATTTCAACTGGCACTTCTTTTTCACTTGTTATTCCTTCATAAATCACACATATTGTTATTGTATGCTTAAGCTTCCTTACAGGTCTTGGAGTATTGTTAAGATTTGACATTACATTTCGCGTGCCATATTTGTTTTTATAATTTTTTAAGTATCAGAAATTTACAACTGCCCATGGGATATAACATTTCGTATTCTTATTTGATTTTGGGGAGGGAGTTTTTTGTATTTTTATTGAACTTTTCTTTTGTATTTTCTTCACCCCCCTCAACCCAAGTGGTCATGCTTTGTGCGGCTTTCTTTTCTATTTAAAAAAACTGAGAGATGTACAGTAACCAGGAGAGAAACCCCCCACTTGCCAAAATTCATTAGATTATTCCTGTGGATGCTTCCTTGTTTTTGTAGTTTAAGTCAGTTAGTTCGTTGGATGGGAATGAAAGCTGAAGAGCTGGGGGTAGAAATATATCCAGGCTTTGCTGCTAGTGAGGTATTCATTCAAGTTCTTTCTCATTCTCGCTTATCAGGTTTTGGATGATGATATCTTCAGATTACATGGTGAATTTTTCAGGTGTTATATGATACAACTGACGCTGTTATTGGCATTAGAACTAATGACATGGGAGTAGCAAAAGATGGCTCAAAGAAGGATAATTATCAACTTGGTGTAGAACTGAGAGGTTATATCTCACTTTTTTCAGTTCTCTGTTTCAATGCTAACCTTAAACGAATGTGTGTCCTTTATCTTCTATATAGGGCGCATAACGCTTCTGGCTGAGGGATGTCGAGGATCAATATCAGAGGTATCACGAATAATATGCTTCTGCTTGAGTTATATGTGATCATAATTCCATTCTTTTAAGTTTTACCATTTAATGCAATCTGCACTTTTTGTCTTTTTATATGATGTAACAGAAATTAATAAAAAAATACAGTTTGAGGAAGAAGGTAAATGCTCAGCATCAGACGTATGCTTTGGGGATCAAAGAGGTGAGTACTTTATTAAGCAACTTTTTATTTCCTAGTTCCTACTGTTAAAGAGGTACCCTGACTATCAGTCTCTTTTCCATTAGAGATTTGATCTGTTAATGTTTCAGACTTCTAATTTCACGAAAACAACTATGTTGCCCTATATTTCTTTGAGTAGTGTTAAAGGCTAGATTTGGTAAGGTGAAATGGAACATTCTTATGAAAGATATAAGATTTTTGTTACCTGGTCTGGATATGTAGTTGAGATTACTTAGACAGTTTATGACCTTTGCCCTGTTTAATGCCTTTAACGATGTCTGTGAAACATCCTGCCAGTGAGATAAGCTTGGAATTGCTACTTTTCACCTAAAAGAAAAACAAAAAACAAAAAGGTATTTTAGCATTGCAACCAAAGGGCAGAAAGTTTGGGGCTTGGCTCATCAGTTAGTTTAATGTTTAACATATAATTCTCAGGCCCGGGCTCTACCATTATTGGGTTGTCTCTAGCTTGATATTACTTCCAAGAGAGATTTCTGGGCATCAAAAAGAGGAAAAGGGAACTCCTTATTTCTTCTTTAACTTTAACGGCTTTTGATTGGCTACTCAAAAGATTAATTAAAAACTTTTACTTTGTCACGCTCCACATATAAATGAATTTTTTCTGTTTGAATAAGGAAAAGAAGAAAAGGAACAAATAAAAAAAAGTTAAGTAAAGATTACTTATTGTTAAGTTCACACCCTTCACTGCCAGATGCTAGTCTAATTCTGCAGATTTGGATTTTACGATATTGGAGTTCCACATAATTTCTCGTATCTGTACATACTTCCAAATCAATGTTTACAACTAGATGATTGATTGTACACACTCAGGTGTGGGAAATAGACGAGGGCAAACATGATCCAGGAGCTGTGCTGCATACTTTGGGTTGGCCTTTGGACCGTAAGACGTATGGAGGCTCATTTTTGTACCACATGAAGGATAGACAGGTAATACAGGTTTCTTTTTCTTTCTTTTTTTAAAAATTGTAATGCATTGTCTTGTCCATAATAAGATTTTTTTTTTTTTAATGTTAAATCACTCAATAAGATATATTTCCATGGCGGGATTAACTGTAACACACCCTTAGATGATGGGAAGGAACCTTATAAGCTCTTTTTATTTCATTTATCAATAAAATCTGTTTCTTTATCTCTCTCTCTCTCTTTTTTTGTGGAAAAATGAAATCTGTTTCTTATTTATATGTGTGATTGTGTGTATGTATATAAAACCACTTTAAAAGTTTAAGTTGATAGGTTACAGTAATACTTTAGCATTCTTCCTCCCTTGTGAATTTGAAATTTTGTTGAAAGCCGAGAATGTGAAAATCAATATTAATTGGAAGAGACATTCCAGAGTTTCAAACATAGAACTTATGGCAAAGCACCATGTTGAATCACAAATTAATCTAAAAACTTACATTGATGGGTTATAGTATATTTTTTTTGTGTGCTTTGATTTCAAAAGTTTTTAGTAACTATTCTATAGCTGTTATTTTGCGTTGTTGGAGTCCCTTTCTATAGGGGGTGCTCCTTTCTTTTTTGGGCTTGTTTTTTGTATGTCCTTGTATTCTTTAGTAGTTATTCTCATTACAAAAAATCAAAACTTTTAACATACATTTCCTTTTTAGTGTTAGAAGAAACTATAAACCTAGACACAAAAATGAGAAAAGATTATTTGGACAGTTGGTTGTTATTTCTTTAGTTAATAAGATTGCATGTTATTTATTTATACGGGTATATATTAGAGCCGAAACAAAGAGTTATGAAATTATTCCAGTCCAAGTCCTAAAAAAGTTTATATATATTGCGATTATAAAAGAACTTCTTGTAAAAGGCACCCCTATGAGACGTCAGATACTAACATAATCACAAAGAGTAAAAATGTTCTTTAATATTTGTATGGCCAAAGAATTCTGTTTTTTGTTTCTACCTCACTGATGTCTTTGTTTGTTTCTTTACCATTTTATTTATGTGTATCTGTATCCTAGAAACATACCAACTTTGTTTATTGGCATGTATTTCCCTGATAGATTTTTGGTTTCAAAGCAATTTATATGCATATGACTGTGTGAGCAATATTCTATGTGTCTTTTATTTCTAACTCAAGCTTCTCTTGATTTAACAGATTTCAATCGGCCTCGTAGTTGCTTTAAATTATCAGAATCCTTTCTTGAATCCTTATGAAGAATTTCAGGTATAATATTCTTATTGTATTATTTGCACAACACTCACCTTACAAGCATCCCCTTTTGAGCCCGTTAAAAAATCTTGTTTCGCTTGACATGATTTTTGCTGCTGTTAGAAATTAAAACACCATCCTGCCATCAAAGATCTTCTAGAAGGTGGGACAGTTGTGCAATATGGGGCTCGAACATTAAATGAAGGCGGTCTTCAGGTGTGTCAACCTTTATACTACTGAGAATTTAAAAAAATCTAAAATCTGTCGTCGGACTACATTGAAAGGCTTTGTGAATTGGGAAAATTAAAAACCAAAATCAAAATCAACATGCAATATTATATATATTTTGAGTACATGCAAACTAAGTTGTTTATTTTTTATTGTTTACATATTTAATATCATATTGGTTAGTTAAGGTTAATGGAGAGAAGAATGGTTATCCATAAACAGGTTGTTATTGTGTTATCACTAAATTTAAATGGTTAGTTACAAGTAATTGCAGCCGTCTCATTTGTGATTCGTGAGTCGTAATCTGCTAGGGGAGGATCTATCTACTTTTATTTTCAGCAACTGTCATATACTATCAAATAGGAATATGATGCTAGTTAAATTTCAGTCTGTTCCATATCCAGTTTTCCCGGGAGGAGCAATTATTGGATGTTCAGCTGGCTTTTTAAATGTACCCAAGATTAAGGGAACGCATACTGCAATGAAGTCAGGTACTTCTCAAAATTCTCTGATTTGCAACTCATGTTTGATAAAAATCTGAAACTCCTTAAGAATAGTTCGTTCTGTATCACTTCTGACGAAGCGATCTTTTCTGTTTTAGTTGAATGCATTTCTTTCTTTAGCCAAGTTCAAGATATCTCCAAGACTAGAACTCTTGTTTCCTCCTGAATATTAGCTCTTCTTTTAACTTCTTGAATTCCAGTCTTAAAAACAGCTTAATTAAGTAATAAGCCATCAAAGACTGATATCTTATGCCTTCTAGTGTCCTCCCTCCTCAAGAAGTTCTCTTGGTTGTTTGCCTTGTGATTCTGGTTTTTGAATGCAGCAGTTTTTTATGTTTTCTGGTGCGAGTTCCTGGCAACATTATCTTTGACTAACATAACATTTTTTTACCAAATAGAGACTTTGCCTAACGTGTTGATGTATATTTAGTTCTTTTAAAAGTAAAAATCAGTCTCTTTGTTCTGGTTTTGATATTGACTACTGTGAAGTTGAGTGATAATACCGACGTCTTAAAGGCAAAGGACTTTATGCTCAAAATCTCCGTTAAGTATTTCCCTTTCATGATTGGTGATTACTCATCGTATAGCCAAACATTTTCTTAAGAAGCATGTCAGATATTCAGAGTTTTTGTTTATCCTTTCTCTTCTTGTTTAGCATAGTTAGGCAACTAGTTCTTTGACATAAAAAATTTCTTTAATCAAGAGTCCTGTGGCAAACTTTCTATTGAGGTTGGAGTGTAATCTTCTTTTCTTATCCTATATCCCTATGGCTGGACTCTGTGTAGCTCGTGTGTTCTTTCTACGTCAGACTCAACTAAACTCTGTTTGCTTTAAATTGAATGCTGTAATGTCTACTTGAACTCAGCCATTTGTCTCCACCCTTGACAAATTGTTTTTTGTAAATACAGAAACATCTGTACAATTACTACATTAATTTAGTCTCGTGAATTACTTGCTTTTAATGACAATACCAACTGCACTAGTTTTATTTTTGTCCCGTTCTTCAAAGTATCAATTATGTATTAAATGGATCTAATATTCAAATGCCTATGTTCTGACAGGAATGCTGGCAGCTGAGGCTGCATTTGCCACACTTCATAGAGCCTCAAAAATGGATGTGTATTGGGATAGTTTGCAAAGTAGTTGGATATGGGAAGAACTTTATCGAGCTCGGAACTATAGACCTGTAAGCATCTGTTTTCTTGTCTTCACATCTTTGTTTTTTTAGAGCATATTTATAATTATATTTAGTTCCATATCTGTTTTTACTTTATATATTTAAGAAGTTTAAGAGGTAAAAATAGACTGAGAGTTCTAAGTTTTCACTAAATGTTGTAATTCCATCTTCTGTCTCCTGATATTATTGTTGCAGGCATTTGAGCATGGTCTTATCCCTGGCTTGACAATAAGTGCTCTGGAGCAGTATGTATTCGTCCTCACCTTCAGCTGTTTACAATCACTTAATATTGTTATTTTTTATGTGTGAAGACTATTCAAATCTCTTATATTCTAAGTTCAGTGACTATTTCATTGCATTGTCTTTTCTGCCGCCAGCTACGTGCTTAAAGGAAGGTCTCCTCTCACACTAAAGCATGGGAAACCTGACCATGAAGCTACAAACGTGAGTATTTCTTATTTCAAAACCTTGCTTCTTATTTCTTAGTCATAAAGAAACATTAGTTTTTGAGCACTCAAATTTGTCCTTTTCTTGGCTTTCTCCATTCTGACATTAATCAAAAGAGCCTGCCTTTTTTTTTTATTATTCTTTTTTCTTTTGGTGGGGATGGGGGGATGTAGATCTATCAATTGCAAATATATTCCAATTAAATACTGACCGTTGAACATCAATTGTGCTAGTTTCCACATAATAATAATGATCAAATTGTGTTTTGTTTTGAATTTCGGATCTTTGTTATTTATGCAGGTTGCAAGTTTACATACTCCAATTGATTATCCAAAGCCTGATAATCTTTTGTCATTTGATGTGCCAACCTCACTACACAGGTTTTATGCCATACAAATTCCTTTTTGTAGTTTCTGTTCAACAATCGAGGACATATAGGTAGATTATGCTAGGCACTTGTTTGGTTTTCACTGAACGTATCTTGTGTGTGGTATAATGCTTTAGCTGATCAAGATAAATGTTGTGGTCTTGGATGTTAATGTGCCAGTAAGGCACAAAGTTTTCTTTGCAATGATATTTCTTAATGACCGGATAATATGTTCTGTGGACAGCAAGTGCCATTTTTCTTTTTTTCTGATATTTATTTGGTTTCCAACTATTGATGAATGTTTGAAAATTTGTTTATACATATGTTAATCATTTTTGCTCATATAGGAGCAACACAAATCATGAACATGATCAGCCAGCTCACCTTCGCTTAAGGGACGCCAGGATTCCCGAGGAAGTAAATTTGAAAGAATATGCTGCACCAGAGTCAAGATATTGTCCTGCCCGCGTATACGAGTAATACATATATGCACTAAAGTTTGTGGCATGTACTTGGTAACTTTCATCTGATCATTTCTAATTGTGTTCATTCATGAGTGGAATCGTAGGTATATACCTGATGAAAACGACCAAATGAAGTTGCAGATTAATGCTCAAAATTGTCTTCATTGCAAGGTAATGTCCAGTGCATATGAATTACAGTTAACTATGTTTAGCTCCTGCCTTCATTGATGGAAGGAAGAGAGAATTCTTTTCCCTTTGGCTTATGTCTGCAGACAGGAAGAATGTAGGGGAACTGTCTTTTTCTGCATGCAGCTTTAGTTATGCATTTTAAGCTTTTTACCCCTGGGAAGCTTCATCAAGAATGTATTTATGTGTTTGGGGAGCAAGGGAAGAGCTGCAGGAGTAGGGGAACTGAAGGCAGTATTAAATTGGAAAAAAAATCATTGGAAGGTCTCAGTTAAGTATGTGGGGATAATTAGAACAGGATGGTGGAGTCGGTTCCCAATTTTCTTTTTGAGTCATCATTACAAATTTCTACCCCAAGGATAGTTTAGAAACGTTTATAGAAAGATTAGGATAACGTTGTAACTTCCGTAAGAATAGAGATTATTCTACGTACAAAAGAATGTTATAGTTGAACTGGTAATGAATGACACTTTTCTTGCAGGCTTGTGATATTAAAGATCCAAAACAAAACATAGAGTGGAGCGTTCCGGAAGGAGGTGGCGGTCCAGGCTACTCCGTCATGTAAATATGTAATATAGAATGATGTGGGATTCTTTGAGGATAAATGAGATCCTGCCTTGAACTCTTCTGCTCAAAGGGAAAAGGCTTCATCTTTTACCAATAAAGCAAACCGTTGATTCATTGTTAACATCTTTAGTTTAATTAGCCTACATATTCCACATCTTTTATTAATAAAGGCCAAGTTTCTTTTGAGTTTTCCACTTTAAGGCCATTTTTTGACAATAAATATTTGATTCAATCATAAAGAAAATCGTAAAGAAATACGACTGATTTTCTTAATTTCTCAATTAAGATATATAAATAAATAAAAAATTATATATAAAAAAATAGATAAAAAAGATTATTTAGTTATAGTAAAATTTTCTATAGAAGCTGTGTTGGAACTCAACCCTCCAACAACATATATGATCACTGTATTTAGTGATCACTGTATTGATATAGTAAACGATACAAGATAGAAATCAAATTGATAAAAGAATCAATTCGATGAAAAAAAAAAGAAGCAGAAAATGAAACAAATTGATAAATTGATAAAAGAATCAATTAGATGAAAAAAAAAGGAGAAAATGAGACTCCCACTCTTTGTAATTCTCTCTTTCAAGAATTCCCTGAAATGCCTTCCACTACAAAATACTCAATGTTCTCTCTCTCCCACTCCCACTTCTTCTTTATAAACTACCTCCCACTCACTCATAATAACTAACTCACTCTCCCTCTTAATTTTCTATTTTCTTTTTCCTCCTACTATACTGGTAGATTATTGGTGGTCTAACATTGTATTCTCGGTCTAGTTTCACTTTGTCCTCAAGGTGGAAATCAGGAAAAGACTGCAGAAAATCGTCATAGTTCTCCCAAGTGGCTTCATGTCTTGGCAACCCCTTCCAGCTTATTAAAACCTCCCAAACACCTTTCCTATTCTTCTGATATCCATAAATCTCTTCAGGCACAACAATCCATTCATTGTTTTCCGTCAGAAAACGTATCCACTCCTCATTATCCTTGCATTCCCCAAAGGCTTTCTTCAACTGTGAAATGTGGAACACTAAATGTATTAGTGCAGAAGCAGGGAGTTCGAGTTTATAAGCTACAGAATCAATCTTCTTCAGAATACTATAAGCCCAAAGTACTTAGGGGGGACAACTTCTCGTTCCTTCTTTTCCACATTGAAACCTGTTGGTAGGGTCGGATTTTTAAGAAAACCATATCACCTTCTTCAAATTCTACATGTCTTCTCTTCATATCTGCATAACTCTTCATCTTTTCTTGAGCTATTCGCAAATGCTCCTTCAAAGCTCCCAAAGCTACATCCCTTTCTTTAAGTTGCTCATCCAGCGTGGAGTTTGGAGTCTCTCTGTCTCCATAATAAACAAGTGCTGGTGGCGTTTTCCATAGACAGCTTGAAAAGGAGTCACACCTAAGGATCGCTGGTAGGTAGTATTATACCAATATTCAGCCCAAGAAATCCACTTCTCCCACTCTTTCGGTCTCTTTCCACAAAAACAACGTAAATAAATTTCAACAGCTTTGTTGACAATCTCTGTTTGCCCATCTGTTTGTGGATGATAAGCGGTACTCCTATTCAACTTGGTATGATAAGCGGTACTCCTATTCAACTTGGTACCGGATAACCGAAATAGCTCTCTCCAAAACTTACTCAGAAATATTTTGTCACGATCTGAAAGGATGGATTTGGGAAAACCATGTAGTCTTACCACTTCCTTAATAAACAACTCAGCCACCACTTTAGCATCGAACGAGTGTTTTAGACTAAGAAAATGACCATATTTACTAAACCGATCCACCACCACCAAGATAACTTCATAAGACACGACTTTGGCAGTCCCTCAATGAAATCCATTGAAATATCTTCCCAAATTCTACTTGGAATCTCCAACGGCACCAGTAACCCCGCAGGTGTAAGGGCTGATGTCTTATTTCTTTGGCAAATGGCACATTCTTCACAATATTTCTTCACTTCTGATTTCATGTCATCCCAAAACAGCTCTCCCGTCAATCTTTTATATGTCCTCAAGAACCCCGAATGATCACCAATAACAGAATCATGATAAGTATGCAGAATGTTAGGGATTAACGAAGAAGTTCTTGCAATCACCACCTTCCTTTATATCTCAGTATCCCCTGCTGTAAGGAATAATTTTTAACTTCTTCTTCATTTTGTAGCTTCATGATTATTTCCTTCAACTTTTCATCCTTCTCTACTTCCTCCTTAATAGTTTTTAGATCAATCAATGTTGGGGCCATTAACTGATTAAGGGATACCGTAGGTGGTACTCGAGACAATGCATCTGGTGCCTTATTTTCCAAGCCGGGCTTATATACTACCTCAAAGGAATAGCCAAGCAATTTTGCAATCCGCTTCTGGTATTGTGGCTATATCACCCTCTGTTCCAGTAAAAATTTAAGGGAACGTTGGTCCGTCTTGACTATGAACTGCCTTCCGATCAAGTATGGTCGTCAACGTTGCACCGCCAATACTACTGCCATCAGCTCCCTCTCATAAACTGGTTTGGCTCGGTCCCTCATTGCCAATGTGTGGCTATAGAAGGCAGTAGGCCTCTTGTTCTGCATCAGCACTGCTCCCACTCCATACCCAGATGCGTTTGTTTCTACTTCAAATGGTATATTGAAATCGGGTAAGGCTAATATTGGTAGAGTCATCATAATGTCCTGTAATTTTAGGAAAGCCTGTTGAGTTTCATCAGTCCATTTAAACGATCCAGCCTTCAATAACTGAGTTAAAGGTGCTACAATGGAACCATAATGTTGTACAAATCGACGATAATACCCGGTCAGCCCCAAGAATCCCCTAATTTCTCGTACATTCGTCGGAATTGGCCACTGCTTGATAGATCTTATCTTCTCTGGATCTACTTCTACTCATTCCCCCGATAAAATGTGGCCTAAGTATTCCACTTTCGTATATGTGAAACTGCACTTCTTTTTGTTAGCATACAACTTGTGAGTTCTCAACACTTCCAATACCAACTCCACATGTTGACAATGTTCTTCTACCCCTCGACTATAAATCAGGATATCATCAAAGAAGACAAGGAAAAATTTCCTCAAGTATGATATGAAAACATTGTTCATTAAGGACTGAAAAGTTGTTGATGTGTTCGTTAGCCCAAAAGGCATTACTAGAAATTCATAATGTCCTTCATGTGTTCTAAATGCTGTTTTTTCTATATCTTGGTTACACATCCTAATTTGGTGATAACCAGCTTTAAGATCAATTTTAGAAAAAAGATTTGCTCCATTTAATTCATCAAACAGTTTCTCAATGATAGGGATAGGAAACTTATATGGAATTGTTATGTTATTGAGTGTCCGGTAGTCAACACAAAACCTCCAACTCCCATCCTTTTTCCTCACTAACAGCACCGGACTCGAAAAGGGACTTGTACTGGGACGAATGATTCCGGATGATAGCATTTCATCCACCGGTTTCTTCATCTCTTCCTTCTGTTGAAACGCATACCGATACGGTCTAACATTTACTGGATATGTTCCTCCCTTCAAGTGTATATGATGCTCGATATCCCTCCTTGGGGGTAATTCTTCCAGCCACTCGAACACATCTTGGAACCGAGTTATCACAGATTGAATTCTCTCCTGTCTAATGTTTGCCACTTCCTCTTCCTGTCGATCCATATTAATAATCCTTGCCTCTAGGGCTCTGCATTCCACCAAGTAACCTTGGCCTGAATCGGTCCAAGATTTATTCAGACTCTTCAAACTCACTTGAGTCTTTGTTAAGCTGGGATCTCCCTTAACTATCTCCTTCCTGTTTTCATGAAAGAAGGTCATGGTGAAAATTTTCCAATCCATTTCAGTCACTCCTAGAGAGTATAGCCATTGCATCCCAAGTATTACATCCACCCCTCCTAACTCCAATGGCAAAAAATTCTATATTACTAACCGTCAAGGTCAACTTCCACCCTCTCACATATTCCTTTCCCTTTAATGGCAGTTTCCGATCCAAGAATAACTCCATAATTGGAAGTCTCCTTCGTGTTCAATTTCAACATCGCCACCAGCTTGTCTGAAATAAAGTTATGTGTGGCCCCGCAGTCAATCAACACAATGACTTCCCTTCCTTGAATTTTTCCTCTAACTTTCATGGTACCAGGATTAGTCAGCCCCACCACTGAATTAATACATAACTCGACCACCCCTTCTATTTCGATGTTTAATTCCATAGTACACAACTCATTTTGCTCATATATGTCTTCCTCGATAATTTTTTCTTCTACATTATCTGCCCTGACCACAAACATTCGTAGCTCCCTGATCTCCTTTGCCTTACATTTATGTCCCGAGTAGTATTTCTCATCACATTTAAAACACAATCCCTTCTCTCTCTTGGCTTGAAATTCGGCATCTGATAGACGATTCGATGGCCCTTCCTTTTTGTTTTCATTGGTCGTCGATCCTCTCATCGTAATAGTTTTTATCGGAAATACAGTGTTACCTCTGTTTTCCTGATAATTATTTGCAGTATTTGGCTTAGTCTGAACATAGGGGTAATTTGAGAACTTTGCCCTAGCATATCCCGACAAATTTGCTTCCCTCTTTAAGATCTCCCTAAACTCTACTTTCTGAGCGTACTGCATCATTTGTGATAATCATGTCGGTCGACAAAATTCCACTTTTACCTTGATCCACGGTAACAGCCTTCCCATAAAGGTTTCCTCGACAATTTTCTCCTGAATATCCGATAAAGGGGCAACCAACTTATCGAAAAGATTCTGATATTCCTCTACACTTGAAGTTTTTTGTATTCGGAGAAATCGGCCATAAAGGGATCCTTTTCGTATCGAACGAAATCGGATTAACAATCGTTCCTTCAGATTTAACCAGTCAGTAAACTTATCTCTCTCCTCCTGAGAACGATACCAGTGCAGTGTCGGGCCCTCAAAACTAACCTGTGTATCTGAAAATATCGGTCTGCGCGAAACAACCACAAATCTGGATCATCTTCGTCGAAGACAAGCATCTCAACTTTTTTAATTGTGTCGATTAGAATTTCGGTCGTCGTTTTCATTTTTCTTTTCTTGATTTTCGTTTCGAATTGCTTTGCTAATTGAACCTTCTTCCTCCTTGGATTTCGTCGGCGAATTTTCTTGTTCCAGCGATTCGACTGCCTTACCACTCGTTGTTGATCGTTCTTTCGTCATCGATTCCATGAAGAACCACATCATCTGGTGAGTTTTCTCCGATTGGGCTTGTAAACCTTCCATATTTTTCGAAATTGTCGATAGTTTCTCTTCCATCGTGAGCAACTTGCGCAGTTCATTTTTAATACTGCTCAGTTCTTGATCGTGTGCTTCCATCTTCTCCTCCATTCTTGTTTGTTCCATGATTATTCTTTTTCCAAGATCAACGTGCTCTGATACCAATTTGTTAGAACTCAACCCTCCAACAAGAGTGTTTAAAAATATATGATCACTGTATTGATATAGTAAACGATACAAGATAGAAATCAAATTGATAAAAGAATCAATCGATGAAAAAAAGCAGAAAATGAAACTCCCACTCCATAATCCTACTTTTTCAATTCTCCATAATCTTACCTTTTCAATTCTCCACTGTGTTACCATTTCATTTTTTATAAAAAATTACTCTTTTATTTATCAAATGCGACTTGTTTTTTAATTAATTTAATAATCTTAAAAAAAATTTGTTTTTAATTTATTTTATTTACAAAATAAACTTTAAATAAATATTAATTGTGATTTGTTTATGCATTTAGTACTCGTATTTAATTTAATTTTTTAAAATTATTTTATGTCTTTTATTTGTTCTCTGCCTTTTCAAATATTTTATTTTAAAACCAATTCACATGTATCTAAACTATCTCTCATAAATTTGAGTTAAATAAATTTC